>NC_133334.1:244852136-245009323 GCF_042186555.1 Aquarana catesbeiana | reverse complement strand
AGAAGAATATTCCTGCGCTATCAGATATGGAGTTGGCTAAAAGTGGAACAGCTGCACGCACCTAATAGGTGTCACTTGGCCTAAATGAATGTTGTATAGATGGATGGTGCCGCGCTAATCCTATTGTATGAGCTTCTAATTAATAAATTAAATAAAGAAACCGGCCTGGAGGGCCACTGATGTATAAAAACAAGTGCTATATCCCACTGTGCAAACTAAAAAATACAAATAAAAATAAATATGTGGATGTGGGTAATAAATAAACAGCCTAATTAATAAATAAATAACCACCGTGACTAACCATAAATATGACTGTTCTAAAAAAAACAGTAAAATAAATACTGAAATTACATAATCATCAATCACAAATCAGCAAAGTGCATAGTGCCAACACTGTGCAACCTAGATATCTGAACTAAATGATGTGAAACAACAAGTTTTCCATAAAGTGCAGACGTGCAGACAAATGTAAAAATAATGTGCAAATGATAACTCCAAAAATAAACGGTAATTAAATGTCCCAATAAATTAAAAATGAAAAACGAGGAGAATCACACAAAAAAAACGTCCATAGTCTTAGATATAATCTTGTGACATAAGGTGCTGGCATGCGCATGTAGCAGTTAAAGTGCCTGGTGATTCAAAATTCCATGCAGCTTCGTGTGTAAACACTCCAGTGAGCAGTGGCCCCTTACCTCACAGGAATGGGGCAACAGCATATGACCAAACTGGTTCTTTCGTTTTTTCACCCAGCGGCTCCTACGTGTTCCCCACCGTCCTGGGGTGGAATTCCCTCAGGTATGGTCCAGGGGGTGTTTAAAAACAGGAATAAAGGAACCCAATAGTGTAACTCCGTTTACAAGGTAACAACGTTTATTAGGCAAAAACAGTAGGTACTCACATTTAAAATGAATGGTGAGGTATTTGTATCCGACGAGCGGCGAGCTCGTAGCTTTCTTTCAGTGTATCCAGCCTATCCTGTCCCTACGCGTGACGTCACAACACACGTGACTTCTTCAGGGGATAAGTATAGGCTGTAATAGTGTCCTTAAATAGTATAGTATTGGCCGGCAATGGGCGGCCATTTTCCCGAAGTTCTATGTATTTGAGTTACGGCGGCCATTTTCCTAGAGTTTTTTCCGATCTAATTCAACTCAGGGTGTATGTCAGCTGATGAGTAATGGCCAATAAGGGCTGTCAGCTGGTTCGATACCTCTTGTACTGTCAGCAAAGGAGGACATCATTGTTTCCAATGATGGAAACCCAGCGGGCAGAGAGAACGAATTATTTTTAGGGAAATAATTGCCTATAGGATGTTATTGATGGTATGGTGTCTTGCAAGAACGCAGGACAAAGTAAATTTATACTACATAGTTTGTATACTGATCAAACGAAGGGGAAGGGGGGCAGCAGACACTGACAGAATCCTAGACCACTGATCCCCCATGTTTTTATCTGAGAAAGGATTTTTTATATATATAATAAATCATTTATATATATTCTTATATATATTTTTATATACACTGATTCATCTACTTGCCCCTTATATTAGGGAAGCCTGCATATCTATGCAAGGTTATACTTGCAGCTAGCAGCGGAAACAATATACTAGTTTTCAGGGAATATAACTAAAATAGCTTTTATCCTTAAACATTTTTTATATATTTTTATATTTTTATATTTTTATTCTTTTAACCAATAAATTTAATACACTCTTTTTATTCCCCTACTTATAAACGATAGGCTGATGTTATTAGTATATTTTAATTCTATTTACTACATGATAATTTAATGCTCATATACATGTATCCATTATGGTTGGAAATGTTTGTATGTATGTAGATTCACTGTTTTTGCACGGTTAGCATTCTGTCAGTGTCTGCTGCCCCCCTTCCCCTTCGTTTGATCAGTATACAAACTATGTAGTATAAATTTACTTTGTCCTGCGTTCTTGGCCATTACTCATCAGCTGACATACACCCTGAGTTGAATTAGATCGGAAAAAACTCTAGGAAAATGGCCGCCGTAACTCAAATACATAGAACTTCGGGAAAATGGCCGCCCATTGCCGGCCAATACTATACTATTTAAGGACACTATTACAGCCTATACTTATCCCTGAAGAAGTCACGTGTGTTGTGACGTCACGCGTAGGGACAGGATAGGCTGGATACACTGAAAGAAAGCTACGAGCTCGCCGCTCGTCGGATACAAATACCTCACCATTCATTTTAAATGTGAGTACCTACTGTTTTTGCCTAATAAACGTTGTTACCTTGTAAACGGAGTTACACTATTGGGTTCCTTTATTCCTGTTTTAAACACCCCCTGGACCATACCTGAGGGAATTCCACCCCAGGACGGTGGGGAACACGTAGGAGCCGCTGGGTGAAAAAAACTAAAGAACCAGTTTGGTCATATGCTGTTGCCCCATTCCTGTGAGGTAAGGGGCCACTGCTCACTGGAGTGTTTACACACGAAGCTGCATGGAATTTTGAATCACCAGGCACGTTAACTGCTACATGCGCATGCCAGCACCTTATGTCACAAGATTATATCTAAGACTATGGACGTTTTTTTTGTGTGATTCTCCCTCGTTTTTCATTTTTAATTTATTGGGACATTTAATTACCGTTTATTTTTGGAGTTATCATTTGCACATTATTTTTACATTTGTCTGCACGTCTGCACTTTATGGAAAACTTGTTGTTTCACATCATTTAGTTCAGATATCTAGGTTGCACAGTGTTGGCACTATGCACTTTGCTGATTTGTGATTGATGATTATGTAATTTCAGTATTTATTTTACTGTTTTTTTTAGAACAGTCATATTTATGGTTAGTCACGGTGGTTATTTATTTATTAATTAGGCTGTTTATTTATTACCCACATCCACATATTTATTTTTATTTGTATTTTTTTAGTTTGCACAGTGGGATATAGCACTTGTTTTTATACATCAGTGGCCCTCCAGGCCGGTTTCTTTATTTAATTTATTAATTAGAAGCTCATACAATAGGATTAGCGCGGCACCATCCATCTATACATCAAAAATTATTAATTAAAAGGTAGAATATAATACAAGTATATATAAAATAAACACATATTCTTTAAAAACTGTATTATTATTATTATTATACAGGATTTATATAGCACCAACAGTTTACACAGCGCTTTACAATATAAAAGGGAGACAATACAGTTATAATACAATAAAATACAAGAGGATTAAGAGGGCCTTGCTCAGAAGAGCTTACGATCTAATAGGGTGGGGCAGGTGGTACAAAAAGTTGTAACTGTGGGGAATGAGCTGATGGAAGTGGTAAAAGATTAGTTAGAGACGTGATAGGCTTTCCTGAAGAGATGAGTTTTCAGGGAAGGTAGCAAGAGTGGGGTGAATTTTAGAGATGTTACGGAGGTGAATTCTACAAACTTTTGACAATGATTGGACTTGAGGCTGGATTACACCTAGTACCCTGGCGTACCCTGGCGTGAGGGGAGGGACTGATAGTTGCATTGTTGATTTTGATGGAAAAGTCATGGGGGGGGCACGGGCGGGGGGAATATTAATAGCTCAGTTTTAGAGAGATTTTGTTTAAGGAAGTGGTGTGACATCCATGCTGATATGTCAGTTAGTAAGTTAGTAATGGGAGAAGAGACTGAAGGAGTGAGGTGAGGAGTAGACAGATAGATTTGGGTGTCATTGGCATATAAGTGGTATTGGAAATCGTGGGCAGTAATCAAGTGACCAAGGGAGGAGGTGTAGATAGAGTAGTAGAAGTTTAAAAATGTACAGATAAAACTGTACATTTTGGTTTTCGGCCAAGTGCATTCTGAATTTTCGGTTTCAGTCCAGAAACTTCATTTTGGTGCACCACTAATGTAGGATATAAGAAAATAATTTTGTGTGCTGAGGGGACCATCTCACTGCTGCTACAGATACTGGAAAAAGGGGTGGTCATACCAGGTACAAGATATAGGGTTGGGTGTGCTGAGAGTGGGGATCATTCTAGACTGGAGGCAGAACCCCTCATATAAGGGTTTTTTCACACAAGGGGTTGATTTTCTGAACACAAATAGACTGTTCACTTTGTAAGGCAATTATCCCAGTACTTACTGAATGAGGCGAAGCTCTGCTGACTTCTATTAACCAATAATGTGCAAGCAAATAAGCTATTTTTCTTATTTTTCTTGCACGCAATTGGGTATTTTTTTGTAAAGTGAAATCTCACAGCATTTATTTGGCTCTGGGGCAAATTCCCTTGCCTTTAATAATTAAACACCATGGTGTGTTGAGACTTTACTTGGCAGCTTTGCCCAGCGATGCCACAATGTAAGAAAAGGCAAAATCCACTTTCCTTATGAGGCCAGTTCTTACCACCACATTGCCTGGACAATTCAGGTCAACGTAGTGTGGTGCAATGCAATCCACACCACCGCACGGTGCTACTGGCAATAGAATTGAATTGATGATAAAAATATACACTGCGCTAAATTAGAAAAATATATGGTGCGGAGCAGCTACATACAAGGTGACAACAACCAAAGATTCATGTGAAAGTAAAATGTAGCGCATAGATTGTGCAAAAAGTCTTCAATCAAGAAAACAACTAAAATAAACAAATGTCCACGAATGGTAAACATAACAGTGGTAAAACTTATAAGTCTCTCAATATAGGTAAATAAAGTCCAGTGAGTGAATAGAAAACAAATGACATGGAATGTCCCACTGAAAATGGTACGTGGATGTAAGACGACAGATGTTATAACACGGGTAAATCATCAGATCATCCCCAAGCTGTATCTCACAACTGCATGTGACTTAGTAAAGATGGTGTGTAAGAAACTCTTACCAGATACATTGGACTCCCTTGTCAGCGACAGGGAGTCACTCGAGTGGGTTGCCTCTCAGGGCCTGTAAGTGGACATCACAACTCTGTGAACCTTCTGGGTCAAACTCTGCGTGGATCTCCCGGGGCCGCCAGGTGGGTCCTCCCAAAGGATGGCCAAGGTGCGAATCAGAGGGAACAGTGCGTCACGTAAAAAAACTGAAGTGAAGGCTGGTTGGATCTCTCAGTGGATATGTGGAGAAAAAATAAACAGGCTCCACATAGTGTAGATGAGCAAAGTGGGATTTTTATTGCTAAAAAAGCCAGGTAACAATAAAATGTGATCACAGGGTATAAAAACAAAGATGGGCAACAAGAAGGATGCTGGAAGCGTCCGACGCGTTTCGATCAATGGATCGTCTACTGGGGCATACATACTTTTTGCACAATCTATGCGCTACATTTTACTTTCACTCAATAGAATTGAATTACCGGTGTTTGTCACATTTCAATGAAGTTCTAACATAAAATTGAGCACCAGGATTGGTGCATCGGCACTGTTTCCTGTGATCAAGGCAAAAAATGAAAGTTGCACTTAGCTTTAAAGTATATGTAAACTCCACTACTAAAATTTCATATAAACTTTAATCTGTCCATGCAATTTAAAAAATCATTTTCAATCTTTTTATATCTGCAGCTTTCATTAAATTAAAGCCCAAATCCGAGCAAAAAAAGTTTTCCTTTGCTGTGCCTGGTTTTATATAAAGGATAGGGGAAAAGAGACTTAACTTATCTAATCCTCCGATCCTCCCAACACAAGACCAGTTAGGCACCCCTGCACTCCAGCTGTCTTGAGTTGTCGACTGTTCCTGACGTGATTAAGCCCACTGGGGGGAGCACCGTTTTCTGGTGGAACAAAGGATTGGGTGAGTATAAGCTGTCTCCTCAACCCCAGACAAAATAAGCAGTTGACCTGTGCAGTGTGGGCTCGGTCCCACTGCATAGGAAAACTTTTTTTTGCCTGGAACTAGGCTTTAACCACTTGAAGACCAGGCCTATTTCTGACACTTCTCACATACATGTCAAAATCTGTATATTTTGCTAGAAAATTACTTAGAACATCCAAACATTAAAAGAGGGGTCTTCAAAAAGTTTACACACTTTTATGGTGAGGGCAGGAGGAGTTTTGCTGATGGCAATAAAAAGTCAGTGAGCCAATGAGGAGAGAGAGGGGGCAGGGCCGAGCCACGGCTCCGTGTCTGAATGGACACACAGAGCAGTGGTTTGGCTCAGGTGCCCCATAGAAAGCTGCTTGCTGTGGGGGCCCTCGGCAGGAGGGAGGGGCCAGGACCACCGGCGAGAAGAGGAGGATCTAGGCTGATCTGTGCAAAACCACTGCACAGAGCAGGTAAGTATGATATGTTTGTTATAAGTAAACAAAAATAAAGAGACTTTAGTATCACTTTAAAGTGGCATTCCACCCAAAAAGTGGAAGCTCCTCTTATCTGCCTCCTTCCCCGCTCCGGTGCCACATTTGGCACCTTTGGGGGGCAGGTACCTGTTTTTCACTTGAAAATTCGGTTCCCCTCCTCCTTCCTCTGCTGCGGGGCCATTCAGAAAGCGCAGCATGCTTCGTGCATGCGCAGTAGGGAAACCAGCTGTGAAGCCGAAAGGCTTCACTGCTGGCTTCCCTTACCACAAATAGCGGCAGCAGCACACAAGAACCGATGAAAACATTGGCTGGGGTGCCGACATCGCTGGATTCCAGGACAGGTAAGTGTCCTAATATTAAAAGTCAGCAGCTACAGTATGTGTAGCTGCTGACTTTTATTTTTTTGCTGGGGGGGGGAAGGAACTCCTCTGTAAAGTGGTTGTAAACCCTATAATAAGGCTTACCTGTAACTACCGTGAATTTCTCCTAAAGTTGCACAGTTTAGGATATATTCAATGTATACGCATGTGCCGACGTCATCGGCAGATGCACACTGAAGAACGGCTTGTTCGTGCTGTTTCTTCCGCTGGTGTGCCGTTACCGGTGGTGATGTCACCGCCAGCTCCGGCCAATCAGAGTGCAGGAGCCTGCGAACCCAGGAGGTAACATTCCAGAGACATGTCTCTGCAACAGCTTCGTTCTAAGGTAAGTTTTTCATAATGAGCTAGTATGTGATATGTATTTTTTTTTTTACACCAGAGTTTACAACCACTTTAAGCAGACATGGCCTACTGTTGTCACCATCAGGAAATATGCTCTGAGAAATGTTACACGTCCATTGCTGGAGAACATGTAGGCAAGAAGAGTCTGCCAGAGATCATTAGCAGTGAAATGCAAGTATGACTTTTTTTTTTTATAATGCAAAAATGGCAATTGTTAATAATACACTGTGCTTTAGCAAACAATATTTCTTTAAGTTATAGTTCATGTTTATTTGAATGTAGTTGAGAGTTGATAAACTTGTGAATTTTCCAAAAAATTCAATTGACAAAAATGTAAAAAAAATAATTTTCTCTTCTATGTCTTGTAGGTTCTAAGTAGAAATCTCTAGATCATATTTGGTCAATAAGGGGTTAAGGAACCACATCCCTTTAGATTCACAATAAAAGGATTATGATGGCTTCAATCAAATTCAAAGGCAAAAGACATTTCAATCTATTACAAAAAAAGTTGCAATATATAGCAAAGTGAACTGTATGATGAAAAATATATTGGGAACAGATTTGAAAGAAGTCGGCAGCAATAAGGGAAAGGAATAAATGTGAATTCCCATCTACATCGGGCAAAGCAGTTTGAGCAGAAAAACAACATATTTGGTGTGGGATTTGTTGTTCTTTGAATCCAAAGGACTATGCAATCTGTTTTCATTGTGTAGGAAACTGCCACTGGAGACAAATGAGAGCCAGTATGGAAAGATGTGTGCTGAAAGGACATTTGTGGAAGTAACTTTAAAATAAAATTTCTCAGACTTCACATGAGATGATTGAACGGCACACATGCTGTAACTAATGGGCGCAGAGTTCAGAAATAGTTTGCAAAAGAATGTCAAAGCAAACTACAGAACAATACAGTTTGGCAAAAAAATGACAAATGAATCCCAGGTATGGCAGTTTTTACATGGTAGCACTGATCCAGCTTGGATGAATGTAAATATGTATGTGGCATACCGGTGGGATCCCTGTGGAAGCTGCAAATCACTGTAGTAGACATAGGCGTGTGTGAGCATAGGGTATGCCGGGTGTGCCTGGGCACACCCTAGTCACCCTGTGTGGTGCAGATTCCCCCTGTTTAGACCCCTGATAGTTCACCAAAGTCCCCTAACGGGGCTCCTAAAACCTAAAAAAGTTTAGAATAAAATTGTAAAAAATTATTTTAACCACTTCAGTCCCGGAGGATTTGGCTGCTGAATGACCGGGCCATTTTTTTGTGATTCGGCACTGCGCCGCTCTAACTGACAATTGCACAGCCGCACGATGCTGCACCCAAACAAAATTGATGTCCTTTTTTCCCCATAAATAGAGCTTTCTTTTGGTGGTATTTGATCGCCTCTACGGTTTTTATTTTTTGCGCTATAAACAAAAAAAGAGCAACAATTTTGGAAGGAAAGCAATATTTTTTACTTTTTGCTATAATAAATATCCCCAAAAATATGTAAAAAAAACAATTTTTTTTTCTCAGTTTAGGCCGATATGTATTCTTCCACATATTTTAGGTAAAACAAATTGCAATAAGTGTATATTGATTGGTTTGCGCAAAAGTTATAGCGTCTACAAAATAGGGGATAGATTTATAACATTTTTATTATTATTTTTTTTTACAAGTAATGTCGGCGATCTGCGATTTTTATCGGGACTGCGACATTATGGCGGACACATCAGACACTTTTGACACATTTTTGGGGCCATTGGCATTTATATTTATAAAAATGCACTGATTACTGTAAAAATGTCACTGGCAGGGAAGGGGTTAACACTAGGGGGCGATCAAGGGGTTAACTGTGTTCCCTGCTACGTGTTTCTAACTGAAGGGGGCAGGGGGACTGACTAGAGGAAGTGACTAATCGTGGTTCCTAGCTATTAGGAACACACGATCTGTCACTCCCCACAGAGCAGAACAGGGATTTGTGTGTTTACACACACACACTTCTGTGTTCTGCCTCTGGTGCCTGCGATCGCTCATGGCCGCCACTCATTGCGACTGTCGGCCACAAGTATCAGCACCCCTGCAGTGCAGCGGGCGCGCGCGCCTAAGGCGGCGCGCCTGCTGTCCTGATCCCACGAGCCGGCATGATCGTGCCGACCTGCTGCAGTAAAATGATGTCGGCTGGCCGGCAAGCTGTTAAATAATAACAACTGCTGACACCAATCTCTGCCCTACTGACACCAGTCACTGCTCTACTGACACCATCCGCATATATATACACATGCACACACAAATATGTGTTTGAGCTTTGGGGTGCACACCCTAATGCAATAGGCTGTACCCACCTATGGTATTAGACACTGCTACTACAGTGATCTCCACTTGCTTTTGTATTCTGTGTCAAGCGGCTACCCTGCTACATTGTGAACACAGGAGCACATCATTTAGGGAATGTGTTGCATTATTCATTGACGTCACAATCTCCACCTCCTCCAATCAGTGAACACATTGCATTCATTGAGAAAATGCAAAGTATTCTCTTAATTGCACGTGTGCCAAACAGGCAACCTCCTCTGTAAGCAGCAAGGCAGCCATTCATTACAAAACCAGAAGCTATTGGCAATCACTGTAATAGTGTAACCTACTCCAGTGATTTCCACAGGGATCCCACAGGTATAGCACACACATAATTATATTGATCCCAGCTGGACTGTATATGTAAAATTTTCCATACCTAAACTTTACATTTAAAAAGTAAAGAAAGTTTCATGTGTGGGTAAAAAAATAAAAAAAGATATACCTAAACTTCAGATTTAAAACGTAAACAAGGTTTATGTGTGGGTAAAAAAAATTAAAAAAAATATTCAAGCCCAACTCAAACTCAAGCCCCCCAAAAAAGTTTTCCCATGCAGTGGGGCTGTTCCTGCACTGCATTGGTCAACTGCTCATTTTGTACAGGGGAGAGGAAAAAGCTGTACATTCACCAGATCCTCTGCTCCCCCCCGAGTCCAGAGGTGGACTGTTCATGGCTTCCTCACATCCAGAGCAGGTCTATGGACATGATGATGTCAACCTAAGACCACTAGACCCCGGGTTTGGCGAGGGGGAGGGTTTGCAGGAGCCACAGGGACCAGTTTTTGTGTGGGGAGGATCAGAGGATTAGGTAAGTATATCTCTGTTCTTCAATCCCCCTAGACAAAAATTAGCATTTGACCCGTGCAGTGCGGGCACAGCCCCATTGCATGAGAAAACTTTTTATTTGCCCAGAGTTGGGTTTTCAGTACATTTATGCCATAAATGCACATTTGCTTCTATTTTAAATCTACTGTAAGTACAGAAAAATACCTGCTGGTCTGCAAATAACTCAGTGGGATACTAGCGCCCTGTTTGGGCTAACAACAGAGTGCCTCTGCTGCACTGAAATCACCCACATTCTTTCCTGCTGGATTATAGAACTCTGACTATCTCCACTTCTCTCTGTCATTCCATATGTTCACATCAATTTCTTTCTCTGTAAAACTATGCTCCTGCCTTTACTATTAAATGCCCGTCCACACTGTGTGTAAGTAAAGATCTCTTGGGAGATGCAGTTCTGGGGGAGTGCCTACAACAAAAGAAACTGAGCTTCCAGCAGATGCCCCTGCAAGAACATAATAATCTTGGTGATGGGAGTAATGAAAGTTGGTAAATGAAAAAAAAAAAAAAAATAATCCTAGGACATGCGCTAAAGGGGAAGAGGGAGATTTGGGGTAAGATTGGGTAATGCTTGATTTCTCCCATGGTTGAGAAGCAGGATCTTTCATTCTATGAATAGTGTAGGACCCACTGACAATGGGGTACTTTGACGCAGTAGTGGGCTTAAGCACCATATGGCCATATGGTGTGACCAAATCCCCATATTTGTTGCTTATTTGCTAAATATGTTCAGGTGTTTTAAGTAGCCTTGCAGGATTTAAATGTCATTTTTGTATGTGTGCTCTATAATCTTTTGTTCTGTTTGTATTGTCTTATAGCTGCACCATCTTTAACCACTTGCTGACCAGCCGCCGTCATTATACGGCGGCAGGTCGACTTTCCTACGCAAATTGCCGTAGCCGTACGGTGGCTCACACAGGTGCAATAGCGGGCAGGCACACGCCGCTGGTGACCTGCGATCGCCTTGTACAGAGGCAGAATGGGGATCTACCATTGTAAACATTCTGACAGGAGACATGGCAGAGATCTACTGTCCCCAGTAATCGAGAACAGTGATCTCTGTCATGTCCCTACCAGCCCATCCCTCTACAGTTAGAACACACCTAGGGAACACACTTAGCCCCTTGATCACCCCCTAGTGTTAACACCTTCCCTGCCAGTATCATTTTTACATTGATCAGTGCATTTTTATAGCACTGATCAATGTAATAATGTCACTGGTCCCCAAAAAGTGTCATTTGGGGTCAAATTTGTCGGCCGCAATGTAGCAGTTCCGCTAAAAATAGCTATTACTAGTAAAAACAATTAAAAAAGTCCCTAAATCTATCCCATAGTTTGTAGGCGTGATTCGTTTTGTGCAAACCAATCAATATACGCCTATTGCAAATTTTTTTTTTTTTACCAAAAATATGTAGAAGAATATATATCAGCCTAAACTGCCGAATACATTTTTTTTTTATATTTATTTTTTTAGATATGTATTATAGCAAAAAGTACAAAAAAAATTTTTTTTTTTTTTCAAAATAGTTGCTCTTTGTTTGTTTATAGCGCAAAAATGAAAAACCACAGAGGTGATCAAATACCACCAAAAGAAAGCTCTCTTTATGGGAAAAAAAATGACAATTTTGCTTGGGTACAGCGTTGCACGTCCACACAATTGTCAGTTAAAGCGACACAGTGCTGTGTCGCAAAAAATGGCCTGATCAATAAGGGGGCAAATCCTTCCGGGGCTGAAGTGGTTAATGTAATGCATTTTTAGGGTGTGCCCCCCAAGTCTTTGTTTATTTCTTCAGTGTTGTCACATGAAAAGATATAATAATATATTTATAAAAATGTGAGAGGTTCACTCACTTTTGTGAGATACTGTGTATATATATATATATATATATATATATATATATATATATATATATATATATATATATAAATTTATTTATTTATTTCAAGCACTTATATAGTGCCGTCAATTTACACAGGGATTTACATATACATTGTACATTCTCATCAGTCCCTACCCTCAAGGAGCTTACAACCTAAGGTCCCTGACACAAATTCATACATATACTAGGGCCAATTTAGACAGTATTCGATTAACCTATCAGCATACCAGCCTAAACCTTCCCTTTCCCACCGGTTTTGGGAATGCACCTCTATATCCTCGTTCTGGAACCAAGTACTCTCCTACATCTTCGACGTAATGCTGCCAAAAATACTTAAAGACCCCTTACTCATCATCTTTGGATACTGGGACGCCCAACTGTTGCCGTGGTCCCCGACCACTCACCCCATTTATAAGGACTGGATTCTGATCAGTCTCTTACTAGCCAGGAGACTAATTCTAAAGAACTGGACCTCTTCGCTATGCCCTCAGATCCTACAATTTAAACAGGAGCTTCTAAACCTGCTCTACAAGGACAAACTCAAGACTGATTTTACACAAGCAAACTCCCACACACGATTCTACTCCAGATGGTGGGCTTTCATGTAATCGACCTTATCACAAGAGAATTTGCAGAATTTCGAAAATTCTTCATTCACCTACCATGAGTCTCACACGACCACTCCTGTGGAGGAAGTTTTCTATAACTTTAGCCCCACGCCAGTGATACCAAACGCTCCTTCTGTCGCCCAACAGGACTTACCCCTCTCACACTTCTCTACTTCAACCAATCTCACTTCTACCGAGGGCACATAGCGAATGCATGGAACCCAGCCCTAGAGGCTGTTTTTTTTCCATCTTCATTTCTCGCCAACTCTTTTTTTTTTTCTTTTTTTCTTCTTTGTAATGCAATGGTGTTTTGCCCCCCCCCCCCCCAAATTTTCCTCTCCTTCCCTCCTCCCCCTCACCCCTGTATTCTTGTTACCACCAGTAGCTCGCTGGAGACCCCCAGTGTTTGATCCATCCAGTTATCTCTACATGATTATTGTATCTGTGTTACCTGTTATCTCATACCTGAGAAATCCGTCTCCATCCGTGTTTGTGTTTGCTCAGTCTACTGGTTTCTTTATACTGTCATGAGAATATAATGTTATGAGAAAACTGTATACCCATTATTGTGATACCCTGTATTGACTTATCTTTTTCAATAAAATCTATTGAAAAAAAAAACCTACCAGCATGTCTTTAGAGTATGGGAGGAAACCAGAGTACCTGGAGGAAACCCATGCAGGCACAGGGAGAACATGCAAACTCCAGGCAGATGTGTATGTGTATATGTAGTATATATTTACATGTATGTATGTATATATATATATATATATATATATATATATATATATATACATATTAATATATATACTGTACAGATTTATATGCTTCTTTGACATATTGCATATGAGTAACTCATGTTTGCCTTTATAGCCATCAAACAGAGCTCCAAATATAATTTCCATAACTTCTCTGTTGAAAAAGCCTGCTTGCTACAGGGCTCAATAGCTCAAGCTAAGATTTACACACACTGTCAAATAAGTTAGATGAGTAACCCATGCTCTCCTTCTTTGTTTGTTTTGTCCATAAGCCATATGGTGTTTCAGTTAAGGAGAGACAGTCTGAGACCAGGCTCACAGTAGTGCTGTAATGCACTGTTAATAATGTTAACGTGCGTTATGTCACACTGTAACGCATTGTGTTAAGGCAACCTATTACATTTGAATGAACTGGCAATGCACCTAATCATGGCAAAATTTTCACCTGACCCTTTTTCAGGAATGCAACTCTTGGTAACACATTGCCATGCTTTGTGGCACACTGCAGTGAAGGTGCATTGCCCTAGGTGCTTTGGGCCATTATGAGTGGCATCCCATTGTTGCAGAACATTGCAGCATAGGTACATTAGCTTGGTGCATTTTGAATGGTTTGATTTTTTTTTTTTTTCATCAATCTTGTGAAACTATACTACAGTATATAGTATACCATACAATAAAAGTAAAACATAGTGTCCCCGGAGGGAAAACCTCTGCAGGAGTTTACACTATATGGTTTACTCAGATAAAAAAGGAAACATATAGCATCCATATAGCATCCATAAAAAAAAAGGATCCTTAATATGCCTGACCAAGCCACTGTTTTATCACTCTTTCATTGCTAAAAAACATTGGCTAAACTATACATTTTTAGGAGATAAAAATGAAATAAGATCAAGCATTCTCATTTCTTTCTGACAACATCATTATCAGTCCTTATGTGCAAATGAAAAGATAAAGCCCATTTTTCATGAGCACCTCTTTATGGGGGGCTCAGGTTAACGTCACATGCTTGTATAAGAATAGCGTTCCGATCTTTCAAATATCACTATTTCATTTGCCATAAAACATGCAAAGCCGAGGCGCACATCATAAAAGGCTTAGCAGCTCTTTTTAAGATACACTTCACCATTTAGAAATACTCTACATCACTGATTTAAAAGACTTAAGTGATTTAATTTAATAGCTTGCATGCACCATTGATTTGTTAATCTAAAGATTGGTTTTTGTGAACTAGTTCGGATGAACTCTTGTCTGAGAATATATTTAAAAGAACACAGAGCTTTTTCTACATTCGGTAATCCTTTGTTGTCCATTTTAAGGACAAGTAAATGCTTAAAACCCCAAATGGAACTCCTTTAGCAATATGCTTAAAAAACAAAACAAAACAAAAAAAAACAAAACAAAAAAAAACAAAACAAAAAAAAAAACAACAAAATACACGGATAACAAGGGGAAAGTATAGGTTGTGTTTAATACTATTTCTTGTTGTATTTTAAAATATGTAAAAGCTAAAACTTTTCTTTTTATGATAGAGCAGGGAATTGAAACCCCTTTTAGGATTTTCTTTACCATCTTAACCTCCCTGGCGGTATTCCCGAGTCTGGCTCGGGGTGGAATTTCAGAACCAAAAGCGGTAACCCCGAGCCACACTCGGGATCGCATCGCAGGATCCAGGAAGAGCTTACTTATCTTGTCCCAAGGATCCTGCGATGTCTTCCCGCAGTGTGAGCGGCTCGTCCTTCACTCAATTCATCACGGAGCTTCGTTCCCTGCGAGCGTTGCGACGCATGGGAACGGAGAACGGCGCCAAATTCAAACAGTGAAACACACACAATACATACAGTATACTGTAATCTTACAGAATACTTTACTGTATGAAATTATTTCACCTCCCTTTTGTCCCTAGTGGTTTCTCCAGTGCCCTGCATGCAGTTTTATATTATAAAAACTGTTCTTTCTGCCTGGAAACTGGAGATTGTCCATAGCAACCAAAACCATCCCTTTACATCAAAAGTGGTTTTAGACCAGCTAGAAAACAGCAATAATAAATTAGAATCACTCGCAGAATTGAGTGATAGCGATTTGTGGGGAGATCCGTCATCAAACACTTAAAGTAATGACAGTGACAATTCTGCAAATGAGCAAATTTCAGTGTTTTTGATTTGATTACATTATTGAATAATTTGTATTATTATTATATTATTATTTGGTATAATTATTTATAGTTATTTATTATATTATAATTTATGATTTCGTGTTTCAAACTTTATCATACCCAAGATGCTTACTAGACTCTGGTTTGGACAGATTTAAGTGAGTTGTTCCTAAGAATTACAGGCCTACAATATAAAACGCCAAATTTCCATGCAAAATAATTGTACCGCTTTCAGCATCAAAAATATGAAAGGAGGTTAATACTCTTCTGGTGACAGCTCCGAATTTTGGAATTCCCTCTCTTTTAGCTGTGAGGACAATGGTCACCAGGACAAGTAGAGAGGGTGAATTTCCCCACCTTAAATACAGCCAACAGTAAAAACAATAGGTTGAAACCTCTCACCATTTCAAAAGACTTAAAATCCAGTTCAGTAGGGAAGTAGAGATTTACTTCTACATAGATATATAAAAAACAGTGCAGCGCTAATCACATAAATAAGACATTCATATATGTGCAATAAAATGTGACTTTTAGGTGCTCACAAATAATAAAAAATCAATGTAATGCTACACATAAACAAGAAAAATGGTGACATTCATGTGATTTGTAAAACACAAAGGTGGTGGATGTCTATAATCATGAACAAGTGACTATCACACATGCTCAAAGGATATGTGAGCTAAAAAAATTGCAGTCCAAAAAATAAAAGTATATTGAACAAATCCAATCAGGCGTGTGAGGTAGATGGTCAAGATGGTAATCCAAGAAATAATGAGTAAGTCCCAAAGAGAAAGGGTCACCACAGTGAAGGGGTCTGCCACCAATGAGATATGAGGGGGCTTACCGGATTATGTGGACCCAATTAGCTTATACCAAATGGGTCTATACAGGCAGTGGTGTTAACCACCTGGTAAAAAATCGCCAATCCACTCATCACCAGACCAACATTGAACAGCTGGAGAGATAGTCAACTTTTGTCGTAGTTGATGTCGCAAAGTTGCGCACTGCTATGCAGGTCCATCAAAGTTAATTTCAGAGGTGGAATCCTCTCACCATCACTCCATTAGTACATGTATCCAAGGACGGGAGACAGAAGATTTGACATAGTGTAAAACCATAGGCAGGATTTTTATTTAAAAATATGTATATTATTTTTACATTTTCAAACACTCACATTTCAGCAGATATAAAAGCGCATGTTGAAAAATTCCTTGTAGACAGTAAAACAAGATGTAATGGCATAGACAGGAAGGAATTGTCTACAAGGAATTTTTCAACATGCGCTTTTATATTTGCTAAAATGTGAGTGTTTGAAAATGTAAAAACAATATAAAATGAAGCCTTAGGCCTCTTTCACACGGACGATCCGTATGTCCGTTTTTCATCCTTCCGTTTTCGGATGAAAAACGGACATACATTCATCCCTATGGAGCGTCGGATGTCAGCGGTGACATGTCCGCTGACATCCGACCCCGCTCCGATCCGAAAAGTGTAACGGAGGAAAAACCTACTTTTCCATCCATTTTCGGATCGGATCGGGTGACGACGGACACTACGGTCCGTCATCATCCGATCCCCCATGGGGGAGAGCGGCGCTCTGACAGGTCCGTCGCTGCACAGCGTGCAGCGATGCACCTGTCATCTTCCTGCTCAGCGGGGATCGGCGGAGCGATCCCCGCTGAGCCAGCGGATGTTCACGGGGAGGATCATCACTGATCCGCCCCGTGAGAAAGAGGCCTTAAAGTGATTGTAAACCTGATTCATGAAATTTGAGCTGGGCACATCTATCTGCAGTGTTTTCTTATCTCTCTTCAAAGTCCTGTAGCTGTGTCCTGCTCCATTCTTCTGTTATCAGCATGAGAACTTCTGACAAGTTCTCTGTCACATATGATAAAAGCAGCTGGAGTTTTGTGTTGGGGAGGATGCTATATAGTGCCTTAAAAAAAGTATTCATACCCCTTGAAATTTTCCACATTTTGTCGTTTTAGAACCAAAAACTTAAATTTAAACTTATTTAAACTTAAATTATAAATTTAAACTTAAATTTATTTTATTGGGATTTTATGTGATAGACCAACACAAAGTGGCACATAATTTTGAAGTGGAAGAAAAATGATAAATGTTTTTCAAAATGTTTTACAAATAAATATTTGAAAAGTGTGGCGTTCATTAGTATTCAGCCCCCTTTACTCTGATACCCCTAACTAAAATCTAGTGGACCCAATTACCTTCAGAATTTACCTAATTAGTATATGGAGTCCACCTGTGTGTAATTTAATCTCAGTATAAATGCAGCTGTCCTGTGAAGCCCTCAGAGGTTTGTTAAAGAATCTTAGTGAACAAACAGCATCATGAAGGCCAAGGAACACATCAGACAGGTCAGGGATAAAGTTGTGGAGACGTTTAAAGCAGGGTTAAGTTATAAAAAAATATCCAAAGCTTTGAACATCTCACGGAGCACTGTTCAATCCATCATGCGAAAATGGAAAGAGTATGGCACAACTGCAAACCTACCAAGACATGGCTGTCCACCTAAACTCACAGGCCGGGCAAGGAGAGCATTAATCAGAGAAGCAGCCAAGAGGCCCATGGTAACTCTGGAGGAGCTGAAGAGATCCACAGCTCAGGTGGGAGAATCTGTCCACGGGACAACTATTAGTCATGGACTCTACAAATCTGGCCTTTATGGAAGAGTGGCAAGAAAAAAAACATTCTTGAAAGAAAGTCATTAAAAGTCCTGTTTGCAGTTTGCGAGAAGCCATGTGGGGGACACAGCAAACATGTGGAAGAAGGTGTTCTGGTCAGATGAGACCAAAATTGAACTTTTTGGCCTTAAAGCAAAACATTATGTGTGGTGGAAAACTAGCACTACACATCACCCTGAACACACCATCCCCACCGTGAAACATGGTGGTGGCAGCATCATGTTGTGGGGATGCTTTTCTTCAGCAGGGACAGGGAAGCTGGTCAGAGTTAATGGGAAGATGGATGGAGCCAAATATTAGCAATCTTAGAAGAAAACCTGTTAGAGTCTGCAAAACATTTGAGACTGGGGCGGAGGTTCACCTTCCAGCAGGACAACGATCCTATGTAACTATGTAACTATGTAATGACCCTAAACATACAGCCAGAGCTACAATCGAATGGTTTAGATCAAAGCATATTCATGTGTTAGAATGGCCCAGTCAAAGTCCAGACCTAAATCCAATTGAGAATCTGTGGCATCACTTAAAAATTGCTATTTTGCAAAGAAGAATGGGCAAAAATGTCACTCTTTAGATGTGCAAAGCTGGTAGAGACATCCCCAAAAAGACTTGCAGCTGTAAT
This sequence comes from Aquarana catesbeiana, assembly GCF_042186555.1. Classification (NCBI taxonomy): domain Eukaryota; kingdom Metazoa; phylum Chordata; class Amphibia; order Anura; family Ranidae; genus Aquarana; species Aquarana catesbeiana. Next base: position 244,990,436 of record NC_133334.1, on the reverse strand, counting down.
TGCAATGAAATGTGGTTCTATAAAGTATTGACTCAGGGGAGCTGAATGCAAATGCACCCCACACTTTTCACATATGTATTTGTAAAAAATTTGGAAAACCATTTATCATTTTCTTTCTACTTCACAATTATGTACCACCTTGTGTTGGTCTTAGATAAAATCCCAATAAAATACATTTAAATTTTTGATTGTAACATGACAAAATGTGGAACATTTCAAGGGGTATGAATACTTTTTCAAGGCACTGTAAATAGATTAGCACAGAGCTGAACTATTCAACGATAAGCTCTGAAAGTCTATGACTAGAGGGGGTGTGTGCCTTTCCTCCAATCAGCTGTGTTGGCTGTATGCCCAGACTTCACTGCAGTGCTAACCAGGAAGAGAAAATCTCCTAACACAAGGCGCACTTTCTAAACAGTATATAAAGCTGAAGACAGCAGATATACAAGTAAAACATACTGTATGTAAGGAGATTTGTTTTATCTCTGTGTATCATCTGAACTGTTCATTTCACTGGGTATATGTGAGGGTTTACATCCACTTTAAACCTTTTACTGCCTGAGCCTTTTTTTTCCTTTTTCACACACACACACACACACACACTAAAATTCAACTTTTTTTAAATAAAAATGCACTTCAAAATCCAAAAAATTTACATTTTATATTTTCTGAACATATATACTTTTCTGAACATCTGAACATCTATACTTATGGTTATATGCGTTTATATACGCGCAGCAGTTTTGGCATGCTATAATACCAAGTAGCACATTTAGCACACCCTAGCGCAGCGTATTTTTCTTTTATATTCTTTTGATATTGTTTCCTAAAATTCCGTGTAAACATAATTACCCCAAAAATAGCTATCAAATATCATCCTGGATCTGATACCAAAAATTACTTATAAGATATATTTTGGATTAGTCAGATATACTGTTCGTCAGAATACTATCCAATGATTAACTAATTTCATCTGACAAGCAGTAGTATCACAGAGTGATATTAGTAATACACAGAACGGTCTAACCACCATGTATATAATAAACCTTCAAAAATTATTAAAGAAATGAAAAAATAAAAAAAATAAAAAAAACAATATTTAAATTCAAATTCATTATTAGTTAATGCCCACATATAAGTTAATCAGTTAATAATGACATTCTAGCCGTATACCTATCCCATCCAACAGCCCCTAAAGACGGGATTAATACAACATGTGCCACAAAAAACAGATGGTGCATTCAACTGTTGTTAATATAACAATTAATGTCCCATTCTATGTTGAGCCCCATAGGATTGTAAGAGCAAAGGTCAAAAATCCATCAGGTTTCCCTTCTGGAAATCTGTCTTTTCATATTGCTACCCCTCCAGTGGGGGGAATATCTTTCTATAGCTATAACTTTCAGTTCAGATCGATCCCTCTTGTGACATTCACGAAAATGTCTAGAAACATTATGGCCAATAAATCCTTTACAGATATTGGTCAGATGTTCACCAATTCTAACTTTTAAAGCCTGTGTGGTTCTCCCCACGTATTGGAGCCCACACGGGCAAATTAATAGATAGATAACTCCTAATTTCCCGCAGGTAATGAAATCTTCAATTTCATACACCTTAGACGTAACATTAGAGTAAAAAGAGGAGGTTGTAATGGTTCTAGATGTTCTACATTCTTTGCACCTTCTGCACGGAAAGAACCCTTTCAAGTTTCCAAACATATCAACTTTAGACACAGGGGGGTTTATGGTGCTTGGTGCCAGAGTATCTCTAAGTGTAGTATTTTTCCTAAAAATTTCATTAGGTTTTTCTGGAAGTTTAGGACCCAGAAAGTTGTCACTTTTTAATACTTGCCAATGTTTCTTCACAATCTTGTTAACCCACCAATACTGTGAATAAAAAATCATAAAAAAAGCCCATTCATATGGATTATTCTCTCTTGGTTCTTTAATCCTTGGTATCTGTAGCTGACTTCTATCCATATCTCGGACGTTTCTAATTCTTGTTTCAGATTATCCTGATTGTAACCTTTCTCTATGAAATGTTTAGTAAAGGTTTCAGCTTGTACTGAGAAATCTTTCAGCTTCAAACAGTTTCTTCTAAATCTTTGAAACTGTCCCTTGGGGATAGCTTTCAGCCAGCTGGGATGATGACAGCTTTCTGTCGGAATGTAACCATTCCGATCAGTAGACTTAAAATGTGTCTTGGTCATCAGAAGATTCTGCTCTTTATAAATCACTAAATCTAAAGGAATAGAGGATACACTAAAATGATAGGTGAATCTGACACCCCATTGGTTGGAATTCAGATACCCCCATCAATACGTGTAGAGACTCCACGTCGCCATTGCCATAAAAAGTGTATGGGGACCTGGGTACTGCCCCAGGGGACATGTATCAATGCAAAAAAAAGTTTTTAAAACAACCGTTTTTTCAGGAGCAGTGATTTGAATAATGCTTAAAGTGAAACAATAAAAATGAAATATTCCTTTAAATATCTCACCTGGGGGGGTCCTCTTAGTCTGTCTGTAAAGTGGCGCATCTGTGTGATTTGTAGAACAGTGCCGCAGCAAAATTACATTTCTAAAGGAAAAAATGTAATATAAACTTGCTTGTGGCTGTAATGTCTTGCCGGCTCCCAGCAATATAGATGAAAAATCAAGGAAAAACCTGGAATAGTGTCCCCTCTCCCAGTCCATACCAGGCCCTTTGGGTCTGGTATGGATTTTAAGGGAAACTCCACGCCAAAATGGAAAAAAAATTGGCCTGGGTTCCCCCCAAAAATCCATACCAGATACTTATCTGAGCATGCAGCCTGGAGGACAGGATGGGGGGGGGCGAGAGAGCGTCCCCCCGACCCATATCAGGCCACATGCTCTTAACATAGGGAGGGTTCTTTGGGTTTCCCCCCAAAGCACCTTAGCACCTTGTCCCCATGTGGATGGGGACAAGGAGCTCTTCCCGACAACCCTGGCCATTGGTTTTCGGGGTCTGCAGGTGGGGGCTTGTCGGAATCCGGAAGCCCCCTTTAACAAGATACAGCCCCCCCCCCATGTGAATGGTTATCGGGTACACTGTACCCCTACCCATTCACCAAAAAGGAGTCAAAAAGTAAAAACCACAATAGATAGTTTTTGACAATTCCTTTATTAAAAAAAAAAGTGTCCCTGATGTCCATCCATCTTCAATCACACCGCCCAACTGACCCAAAAAATAGAAAAAAAAGAAGCTCCACCTCGACGGGAGGCCTCCCGGCGACTGCTGTCTCTTGGCTGTGACAACTGTTATATAGGAAAGGGCAGGGCCACCCGCTGATGTAACTGAGCGACCCCGCCCCCTCTGACGTCACATGATGTCACATGATGTCAGAAGGGGGCGGGGTTACTCAGTTACTTCTATTTTTCTAGTCCATCGAGTGGCGTGATTGAAGATGGATGGACACCGCAGGACACTTTTTTTTTAATAAAGGAATTGTCAAAAACTGTCTATAGTGGTTTTTACTTTTTTTGGTGAATGGGTAGGGGAACAATGTACCCAATACCCATTCACATGGGGGGGGATCTGGGGGGCCCCCTTGTTAAAGGGGGCTTCCAGATTCCGATAAGCCCCCCCACCCACAGACCCTGACAACCAATGGCCAGGGTTGTCGGGAACAGGTCCTTGTCCCCATCAACATGGGAACAAGGTGCTTTGGGGGGACCCCCTTCCTGGCCTGCCAGGCTGCTTGCTCGGATAAGGGTCTGGTATGGATTTTGGGGGAGACCTCACACAATTTGTTTTTTACATTTTGGCGTGGATTTCCCCTTAAAATCTATGCCAGACCCAAATGGCCTGGCATGAATTTTGGGGGAGATACCACGCTGTTTTTTTCTAAATTTTGGCATGGAGTTCCCCTTAAAAATCTATACAGGACTCAAAGGCCCTGGTATGGATTTTTTTTGGGGGGGTATGCTGTTTTTTTTCTTAATTCTGTCATAGGGTTCCCCGTAACCACTTCAATGCACTGTATTATTTACTCCGCACTGACTGTGTGTGTGTGTATATATATATATATACATACTAATACATTGCCTGCACTATATATATATATATATATATATATATATATATATATATATATATTCTACACCGACTACACTGTGTGTGTGTGTGTGTATATATATATATATATATATATATATATATATATATATATATAAAACTGCCTGCACGCCACTAACTAACCTGCCTAATCTAGCTCAAGTTCTCTGTCTTCTCTAAGTATCACACTACATACGGCCGCTGCAGCCCTATATATTGTGGGGTGTGGACTTAGTCCCCTGAGCCATGATTGGCCAAAGGCACCTAATCATGGCTCTCATAGCAGATTGCGCTGTGATTGGCCAAAGCATGCAAGTCAGGTGCATGCTTTAGCCAATCAGCAGCCGTCAATGCACTGCGATTTTGCAGTGCATTATGGGGCGCTCCGCGGTGCTCGAATTTGCTGTAAATGCCCCATATGTTCAGTTAGTTTGCGGACAAACGAGCACCCGATGTTTGAGTCGAACTTACGTTCATTTCGAACGTCGGGACCATCCCTAATCCATGGTAGAATGCCCATTTTTAGCTTCCGGTTCCGGCGCCACATGAGGAGGAGGTAGCAAGCTCCAGCTCCCGCAGCGCTCCTCAATAATCTGCCTTCTAAGCCGGCTACAGCTCTGAGAAGACCCCCCCGCACTACTGACACTCAGCGGGCTCCCATGGATCGCTTTGTGGAGCGATCGTACGCCCGGGTGGTGACATCCACGATCCCCACCGGAGGAGACACAGCGGCGGATACAGCCAAGATGGCGGCCGCTCCAGGCATGGCGGAGCACACACACATGCAGCCTCAGCAGCAGCCACAGCTCCCCTCAGCTCCAGACATGACAGGTATGGACCCTACCTCCCCTGCTGGAATAGCACAAGCAGTAGTTACACTGCTGGGCCCCACTCTTACAGCTACTGTTGATGCAGCAGTCCATAGAGGGTTAGAGCAGCTGCACATTGAATTACAAGCACAGGCACAGAGAATTAATCAGGTAGAGGATAGGATATCCTCCCTGGAAGATGAACTCACAGCCTCATCTGCAGCAGTGGCACGTCTCACAGCTACTAACAGGGACATTTGGGACAAACTCGACGATCTCGAAAATCGTTCGAGGAGAAATAATTTACGCATCATTGGTTTGCCTGAATCTATAACCACACCACAGCTAACAAACATATGCGCGAAAATCATCCCAGAACAACTGGGCCTTCGCATACCCTGCACTATTGAACGCGCGCACCGCATAGGCCAATTCTCAGAAGCCCGCGCCAAACCCCGCCACGTCATCGTCAAGTACCTCAATTACGCGGACAAGAACGCCATAATGCAAAAGTTTCGCAGTTCACGTTCCTTAATGGTCGATGGTGCTAAACTCCTACTTTTTGCAGATTACTCCATGGAGGTGATGAAACAACGTAAAGCGTTTTCCCCCGATCTGCTCCACCCTTAATCATAACCAAATCCGGTTCTCCTTAGCCTACCCAGCTGTCCTCCGCATCCAAACACGTGAAGGGGAACACCTCACCTTCCATACACCTGAAGAGGCGGAACATTACCTCACCACCCGTGGAAACGAAATGGAGCACAGCAACACTGAAGAAAACCCACTATCGTCATCGCCATCGGCAACAAAGGCACCACCCAGGCACCAACGCAGTCCCACTAAACCCCCATACAAGCGCAGCCGCTTCATCAACCAGGAAGATCGATCTCAAATTCGCTGAAGGACTCCAGGAACTCTAAATAACCAATCGTGCTCGCACGGATGGGTAATATTACCCCCCCTCTACCTCTAACCTGGTTTCTCCCTATTGTATTTGTTAGCCTGTTTATTCGTACAGGTACATACGGTTGCATTTAATCATTAGCTCAAGGTCTGGTTGTAATGCTTCTCAGCCTGATTTATAACCCCCCAACTTCCACTTTTTGTATGCCCAAAGGGCCAACCTACTAACTTAGGTGATGTTTACGGCTGTTAACTATTCACCGTTCGGACCCTTGGACTAAGGCCCCTTTTATTTTTATTTTTTCTTCACCGAGCCTATTTTACGGCACGGATACAAGCGGCCATTTCCCTGACCCTCCTTCCCTGTCTAACCCCTTCCACCAACCCCTACTTACCCCCCCTTCCTTCCCCCCCTTCTCACCTCTATTCCTTCCTTCCCCCACTCCTCTTAGCCAAAATCATGCTCCTATGTGAGGAGCTGGCGGGTTGCTGAGAGGCATTATGACTAGTGGAAACCCATGTGGAAAAAAGTGAAGTACACTGTTTGTAGTTTGTTTTGTTTTAACCGAAACGTTGTTTTAATACAGCTCATTTCTCATTTATTAATAGCTATGCAATTCATGTTTGCCTTCTTAGTACCTTTCCTTGTATGTAACCTACAATATTCGGCTGATTCCAGTACGGTTGACACTGTACTTATCAGGTGCCTTTCGGGCAAGCCTCCCACTCATTATCTTTATTATCTCCAGTTATGTCTCTCTCGGCTGACGGGAATCACCTGAAATTTATCTCGTGGAATGTTAAGGGGCTCCGATCCCCAAATAAACGTATGACCATTCTCAGACACTTGCGACGTCTCCGGGCAGATATGGCTCTATTGCAGGAGACACACCTGTCCGCAGATGACTTAGCACGCCTCAAGAAAATGTGGGTGGGATCTGTATACGGATCCCCTGCCATGGGCCGTAAAGCCGGTGTAGCTATTCTAATACATAAAAACCTACGTCACTCCATCAGAGAGGTCAGGGCTGACTCACTAGGCCGCAAATTAACTTTACATATGACTATAGGAGACAAAGCGGTGGCTGTCACCAATATTTATGCCCCCAACTCCTCAGACGTTTCCTTCCTCCAAGACATGGTACAATGGGTTCTTACTGCCCCTGAGGTTTTACATTTAGTAGGCGGAGACTTTAACGCTGTCATGTCTACACTGGCAGATCGCACATATCGCCCTTCACAAAGGACACGTGCCGACTCTTCCATGGCACCAGTCGCTACCCCCTTAGCGCACTCCATTGACTCTATGCATTTTCTTGACATCTGGCGCCTGAGCCACCCTACGGACAGAGAGTACACTTTTTTTTTCGCCCCCACATAATACCTTCTCTCGCATAGATTACTTTTTCGCCTCCCCAACCCTAGTCTCTGTATTAAACACCCCAGACATCTATGACGCCAGAATCTCAGATCCCAGCCCCATTGCGGTTCATATGACACAGACCACGACCTCAACTCCTTCCCCTACATGGCGTTTCCTTTCATATTTAGCGGATAATGAAGACTTCCGACACGTACTGCACCAAACATGGGAAGAATATATCTCCACAAATGGAGCACATATATCTGACCCAAACCTCTTCTGGGAAGCGGGCAAAGCCTTCCTGCGGGGTAAAATCATCTCATACACCGTTCAATTTAAAAAGCACACCCGACAACAATATATGAAAGCAAGTGAAGACTTACGTGCAGCCCATGAAAAACTGACACTGAATCGCACTCTAGCTAACATACAGGAATGGAGGCAAGCCAAGGGCGCCTTTGATCTCTGGGCAGAGCATCACGAAGCTGCTAAAACTTCATATTCTACTCTGCACTTTCACAGGTTTGGCAACAAGGCAGGCAGATTGCTTGCTAGATTATGTTCGGGACCAAGACGTCCTACACATATCCCAACCTTGAAAAATGCCTCCGGCTCGTTAGTTGCTTCGCCTGCCGAAGTCAGCAAACTACTTGCAGACTACTATACAGATTTGTACCGAGCAGACCCAGCAGATCAAACTGCCACGGAAGCTCTATTAGCCAAGATTCCTCTGCCCAGACTTCAAACGACGCAACTGGAGGCACTAAACGCACCTATCACTCTAGAGGACATACAACACACGATCAAATCTATGGCCTCTGCCAAAGCCCCAGGTCCCGACGGATTCACTGCTGAATTCTTCAAACTCACAACTGACTTTATCCCGCACACCCTTAAGCATGTCTATGCAGCCATGTGGGATGGAGGTCCATACCTCCCCACAGGAACACAGGCCCATATCAAATTCATTTCCAAAAAGGGGAAAGATCCTCTACTCCCAGGCTCCTACCGTCCAATTTCATTAATAAATGTGGATGTAAAAATCCTATCTAAAATAGTAGCGTCACGCTTAGCTCTCCTGCTCCCGTCGCTACTACACCCAGCCCAATCTGGATTTGTCTCAGGACGATCAGCTACACTAAACATCCGTAAGGTCTTAATGGCTCTAGAATATGCTAAAACCCACCCCGACCAAGACATTGCAATTATGTCCCTAGACGCAGAAAAAGCCTTTGACAACATTGGTTTCTCATGGCTATTCACGGTAATGGAGAAATTCGGCTTTTCTGGACAAATCACAAAATTCTTATCAACAATGTATGCCTCCCCAATGGCGCGCCTTGTCACTCCAGACTTTATATCAGACACCATCCCTTTAGCGAAGGGAACGCAACAGGGATGCCCGCTATCCCCGTTATTATTCAACATCGTGATTGAACCCCTGTCTAGAATCCTCAACTCAACCGAGGGAGTTAGTGGCATCACTATGGGCAACCAAACACTTCGCTCTGCGCTATTTGCGGACGATATTTTGACCCCGTATCAGATTTTGACAGACTGAAACAACTCTTTGCGGCCTTCCGAATCTGCTCTGGCTTTAGAATAAACTTTGATAAGAGTGAAATCTTAGCTTTGCACCCACACCTCTCTACTAAATGGGCACACATGTCCCCGCTAGCCATTGCATCTCAATATATTACATACTTGGGCATAAACATAGGGCGTGACCCATCCTCATTATATGTTCTCAACTACCCTCCCTTGGTTGCCAAAATAATCAGAGAATTGGAGGCTTGGGGTGCCCTTTCCCTCTCGCTCTTTGGGAGATGCCACCTCTTTAAAATGATCTCATTTGCACGTCTGCTGTATCCCATGCAGACCATACCTTTATTACTGAGGCACTCAGATGTACAAAAACTTCAGAAGGCACTGACAGCTTTCCTATGGTCGGGCAAAAAACCACGCATTGCGCTTCAAAAATTATGTCTCCCGAAGGACGAGGGGGGGGCAGGGCTCCCTAACATTCATTTCTATAACTTAGCTTGCTTACTCAGACAGGGCCTAGATTGGTTAACGGGAGGTTCCAAATACTCCAACCACGACCTGGAAGATTCTATGGCTCACCCTTACAGTCTTATAGGCATCCTCCACTCTAATCCTAACCACCTGCCTTGCCACCTCAAAACTAGCATACTTTTCAGAGACACTGTCATCGCATGGAGAGAGGTCAGAAAACTACTTGGACTCCCCTCTAGCATTTCTAAATACCTGACAATACAAGGTAACCCCATGTTCATACCTTCTACTCTACATAAAGCCTATACCCAATGGCAATCCAGAGGCCTCACAAAGATAATTTCAATGTACCAAGACAAGCCATGTTCATTCAAGCCGTACCAAACCTTGATGCGAGAATTCTCCCTGCCGACAACTCACGGCTTCTACTATCACCAACTTACGGATTTTCTGAGAACATGTTGTGCTCCTGATTCTGACCCCTTTAAGCCATCCTTCATTGACAACATAATACAAAGCAAAGAGTACTCTATCTCCACCATCTACTCCCATCTCATTCAACACCAATCGCGGAAGTATCGCCTTGCACCCTTCCAAAAATGGTCTCATCTCCTGGGGGATGAAGACCTACCCGACAAAATCCTTGACGGATATAGGCTCATGCGTAAGCTTACAATATCTGAGACCTGGCGTGAGACCCAATTTAAGATCATCCACAGAGCGTACTTCCCTTTCCGTTTTAACAAAGAAGACCCGTCTCAAGCCCTGTGCCCATGGTGCTCTCTGCCACGACCCACACTGCTACACAGGCTCTGGGAGTGTCCTGTTGTTACCAACTATTGGAATGATGTGGTTGCCTACATCAACAAAATCAGTCATACCAACCTACACAGAGACTGCCTACTATGCCTATTCAGCATTACGCCTTCAGCTTCCTCCTCGTCTTCACTGGACTTTTCTAACATACCACACTGGGCTCATATCTGTCTTCTTGTAGCCCGCAGGACGATCATGTCCCACTGGATCATGACATCACCGCCTAGCCTACCTGCGGTTATAAAAGCTTTGACATCATTATTTTACTTGGAAAGATTGGATCTCATCACGTCAAACCTCCAATTTACCCCACGATTTTTCAAACGCTGGAGAAGGTTTCTAGAAGCCACATTTCCTCAACGGACTATCCAAGACATAATGCATCCATTTCGTTACACAGAGTGGTACCTGACGAGAGATATTTCTAACTCACTTGGAAAACTTAAACTACCTCCAGTGTCTGACCCTTCTTCATTCAAACCACCTTAAACTGTTTAAGCCGTTTACATTCGCCTACAGCTCCTTAGCATCCACCAACTTCATATACTCAGCCATGGGACTTTCCCCACCTGAACAAATTGTTTTAACCAAACCATGTTGTAGGTTATTTAGTTAGACATGTTTAAAAGTTGCCTCCATTCCCTAAAGATACAAAAATTTACGATAGGCTAGATTTGGCAATTTCCTGCCTAACGTTAGCGATGAGCCGGCAAAACTGAATTGCATTCTCCCTTCCCCCTTCATTCCCCTTTCCCTCTCCCCTGTCTTCCCTATAATTGTCTTTAGGTATAACATCCAATATGTATCGAGAACAACTGTATATCTTTGCCTTATAATTGCATTGTAAAATGTTTTTTATGGAAATACTTTGAAAAAATCAATAAATATTTTTCAAAAAAAAAAAGAATGCCCATTTTTAAAGTGGAATTAAACTCCACTTTTGAACTTGTACCTACAGGTAAACCTATAATAAGGCTTACCTGTAGGTACATTGAATATCTATTATACTTGCACTTTTTAGAAGATATTAACAGAATATGCAGGCGGTGGCATCGCCGGCGCATGTGCTTTGAAGGGACAGCATAGCATACCGCAACATGTGCAGGAGTGATGTCATCGCGCCCCTGGCCAGTGGCCACTCATATAGCCTGATCCCGCAAACCCGTAAGGAAGACCGGATGAAGATGGCAGCGTCAGAGAGCCATGACAGCACTGTGCTGGAGGGCTCCGTGTACAGGTAAGTCTGTCATAATGTGCTAGTATTCGGTGCATACTAGTACATTATGACTTAAATCTGCAAGGGGGCCCATTGTTTTTTATTTTTTTTGTGGTTTACTGTTTCATGAAAAACAAATTTTGAAAGTACATTACCCTGTTAAAACTTACATAAGATTTAGCTATTCAGTTTAAGTCTTATAAGACTTTAGAGGGATCAATTAGAATGATGAAACCTGAAAAAAAACTGTCTTTGTATTCTGAAGTTACTTAACTATAGAAGCTCCAGAATACTCTCATACACAGAAAATGCAATGAATATTGGGGAAATAGCAGGACACTAGCATTCAAATTGTATTACCTTATAATTAATTACACTTGTGAAGTCCTTTTTAATAGCAACAATTGAAAGGATATATGAGTAAAAAAGTTTTCTTCACTGTATTTTTTTGGAAGCTACAATCAATATACCCTTTTAGAAGCAACATATATACACTATAAGCAATCAAAAAGTGCAGCGCTGGACTAAGTGATATAAAAAAATAATGATAAACTTTGTTGAGCAATACAGCAAACACCTTAATAAAAAAGCGTAAATAGCACTCATAAACAACAAAATAGCAGTGCATTAAGTGAATCTAAGTGAACACAAGTAGTTTTGTGTGAAAAAAGTCCTCAAAAATTCCAAAGAAATTAAAAGTGTAGATATTCCATACAGGGTCAGGAATCAGTCTTCACCATTCAGTGTTGCCCACCACCTGAAAGTAAATTGGAGGCTTACCAGAAAGCCTGTGGCCACCCTTACTCAGGGGGGTCCAAACAGGCTTAGTAGATGGAGAAAGACCACTTGGGGATACTCCAGAGGACACCGCCTGACAAACACAACGACCTCCTTCCTAGGCAGCAAGCCGGCAACCGCTAGGGGTGCTTTCCAAGATCCTGTCCCAGGACCTCTTCACATAGGGCTATTGGTAGTAGCTCCCTGGGCTCCAGCTCAAAAAATGGTGTGATACCAAAAAAAGGGGGAAAACAAAAGAAGAGACTCCGCTGGTGTAGATATCTTCGATTTGTTTAATTAAAATAGCATGTAAATACAAACAAGGTGCGGATCCTTTATAAAAATAGCAGGTAGATAAAAACGGCAATACCTCTGTTTAAATTAAAAACGTGCATGCACGGTGCGTATAATGTCACAACATTATACGCACCGCGCATGCGCGTTTTTAATTTAAACAGAGGTATTGTCGTTTTTATCTACCTGCTATTTTTATAAAGGATCCGCACCTTGTTTGTATTTACATGCTATTTTAATTAAACAAATCGAAGATATCTACACCAGCGGAGTCTTTTCTTTTGTTTTCCCCCTTTTTTTGGTATCACACCATTTTTTGAGCTGGAGCCCAGGGAGCTACTACCAATAGCCCTATGTGAAGAGGTCCTGGGACAGGATCTTGGAAAGCACCCCTAGCGGTTGCCGGCTTGCTGCCTAGAAAGGAGGTCGTTGTGTTTGTCCGGCGGTGTCCTCTGGAGTATCCCCAAAGTGGTCTTTCTCCATCTACTAAGCCTGTTTGGACCCCCCTGAGTAAGGGTGGTCACAGGCTTTCTGGTAAGCCTCCAATTTACTATCAGGTGGTGGGCAACACTGAATGGTGAAGACTGATTCCTGACTCTGTATGGAATATCTACACTTTTAATTTCTTTGGAATTTTTGGGGACTTTTTTTCACACAAAACTACTTGTGTTCACTTAGATTCACTTAATGCACTGTTATTTTGTTGTTTATGAGTGCTATTTACACTTTTTTATTAAGGTGTTTGCTGTATTGCTCAACAAAGTTTATCATTATTTGTTTATATCACTTAGTCCAGCGCTGCACTTTTTGATTGCTTATATGTTATGATGCCCTATTGCCCTTATATCGGGGTTATGGTGTATAGCTGCAGGACAGTTTTGTCATATTTGTATTTATATTAATCATTTTGATTTTTTCACGCACCAAGCGCAATTCTCTTTTGATTTCCTATATACACTATACATGAACACAAAAAAGTTTCCTCTATTATCTCAATCTAGAAACTATCATTTGAAGAATTTCCAAAATATATACAATATAAATGCAGATAATTTTTTATATTCTCATTGACTGATGGCCACCCCAAAGGACTGGGGTCAATCCTTCTATGAATTAGATTCCATTATATGGTCATCAGTAGAGCAGTGAGCACGGATACTATATTGGGATGGATCATTATCATGGCCAGCAGAATCTCATTTGACAGAACAAGTCTTCCATACTACATTAAAAACATTCAGATTTCAATCCCTGGGTGATGTCCACTTTTGTTCATGTATCAAACATTGGATAATTAGAGTATTTCCAGTAATACAATATATGCCTTTTTATGTTCTCACATTGGTGTGATTGATCTAGCAGAAATAATTTGAGACAGTGATAGGGAAAATGAATTTACCAGATATATGATGGATCATATCCATAAAACAAAGGCTATTGTCTGTTCCCTGACACTGACAAGTGGAAAAAGGGGACATTTTATATCTTATAAAAGCATAACTTTGAGGAATTGGAAACATTGTGAACAAAGGAGGGAGACAGAAAAGATGTGAATGATATGTAGAGATAGATAGATAGATAGATAGATAGATAGATAGATAGATAGATAGATAGATAGATAGATAGATAGATAGATAGATAGATAGATAGATAGATAGATAGATAGATAGATAGATAGATAGATAGATAGATAGATAGATAGATAGATAGATAGATAGATAGATAGAATAGGATTCACATGCAATGCCATGGGGGGGATCACTCTATCAGTCTCCTCACATATCACTAATCTACTAACAGACATATCAGTCCGAACATTACACCACTTCCTCAAATTCAATCTATCCAAAACCAAGCTCATAATATGTCCTCCCCCAAAGTGCATTTTTCCTTAACTTCTTTGTCAAGATCAATGGAACAACTGTCAACCCCTCCCCGCATGCCAGGGTGCTAGGTGAAATCTTAGACTCTAAACTCTCTTTTGGGTCCCACATCCAATCACTGTCCAAAACTTGCCACCTCAACCTCCGCAGCATCTCCTAAATACGCCCCTTCTAACCATTGACACCAGAAAAATTCTAACACACTCATCTCTTGCCTTAACAATTGCAACTCCCTCCTCGTTGGATTACCTTTTACATAGGCTATCAGCCCTTCAGTTCAGTCCATCATGAATGCTGATTCCAAACTCATCCACCTTGCCAACTGTTCACCATCTGCTACCCCTCTCTGCCATTCCCTCCACTGGCTTCAGCTCACACAATGAATTCAATTCAAAATGCTAACAATAACTTACAAAGCCATCCACAACTTGGCCCCCAGCTACATTACTAACCTAGTCTCAAAATACCAGCCAAAATAATCTCTACGTCCATCCCAAGGCCTCTGGCTCTCTAGCTCCCTTGTCACCTCCTACCTCCTCCCAAGCTCTCCACCCCAAGACTTCTACCAAACCTCTCTTATCCTCAGGAACTCCCCATCCCAATCTGTATGGGTATCTCCTATTTTGTCTACTTTTTTGGGATCCCGAAAAACCTTCTTTTCAGAAAAGCTTATCCTGCCTCCATCTAACAAATGTACTTATCCCCCACAGTTAATAACTTTGTATTATGCGATCCTTCCTTTTAAATTGTAAGCTCTGACAAGCAGGGTCCTCTGATTCCTCTTATATTGATTTGTATTGTAACTGTAGTGTCTGCCCTCATTTTGTAAAGCACTGTACAAACTGTTGGCATTATATAAATTCTGTATAATAACAATAATACATAGAAACACATATCCCGTAAGCTAAGTGTCACAATCAGGGGTCAGACTCGAAGACCAGTTGCTATAGCAGTGGAAATCTTACACAGAAACCAGCAGGATAGGTACACAGGCAGGTCACCCTGGCAGACGATGTGGGCTTGCCTGAGGTGCGTAGTCTAAGTACTAAGCATTCACCAGAGCTCCTGATGGTGGAGATGGATTTTGCTGCATTATAGCATCAGGTCACGGTCCTCAGGATCGCCCTACCAGGAGGTTAGCAAGCCGGGATCCAGTAGCGATTTAAGCAGGTAAGGATCAAACAGAAGCATAGTCAGTACACAAGCCAAAGGTCAGTAACGAGTAGTTGCAGGTTGGGATCAGGCAGAAGCATAGTCGAGGAACAAGCCAAGGGTCGATAACAAGTAGTAGCAAAATATGGACAGCAGCAGGGAAGACAAGAGCGAGATACTGGTTGAGAGAGCACAATAATATGGCAAACAGGAAGTGTAGAGCAAAGAGTTCAGGGTTTCGGACAAACAAGGTTCGAAACAGGAAAACAGGATCATTCAAGGAATTGTCCAGGAAACTGTCCAGCATTCCAGGTTGCTCATCAAGAAGAGACATTACCTGACACATCAGTGGTTCCTGGTACAAATCCAGGTCCAGACACTAAGTTTAGAAAACAGACCACGTAGTTTTGACTGAGTATCACATTTTACTAACTAAATACAGGTCACTTATTGTTTGCCCCCCTTTTTTAAGATATCTTGAGGAATCTGGAAGTCCCCATTAAAATAAAGGTATGAGGTTACTCATTTAAAAAAAAAAATGAGTAGTAAATAAACTCACAACAAAGTTCTTTATTTAAAACAGTCCCATGATGTAAATGCATTGTCAATCACATTACCCAACGCTGTAGATCCATGTCAATCACGATGAATGATACTTGTCAAAACAAGACAGGCTTACAACATCATGCACGCCTAAAGGGTAAAAGACATTTTTTGGCCTGACAGATGAATGTAAACAAAGGGGCTGAATCCTGGGTGATGTAATTCATCAAATATGGGCATGACGACAATTCCACTTCATTAAGATGTGTTCCTAAATGGCAGTTAAATACTTCATTAAGCATTTTCTGCGTCGCTTCTACTACATTGTGGACACCAGAATAAATGTAAAAATTACAGTTTCCCTTATGTGTATGCCAGCTCTTCCTGGCTTGTTATATCTGAGCAAATATGAACAAGCAAAAAAAAAAAGGAAAGAAACCTATCATTCTAGCATTGTCATAGTGTCATAGTGAGTGGGGGTCTATTTTTTTTACCTACAATTCATGCAATTTTCACCAAGAATTCAATTTAAAAAAGTTTAAATCTGGTGGCAAAGCATAACAAGTAAAATGTGAATCTCGTGTGCAAACTTTTATAAATAAACAAATTTTAAACCATTATCCTTTTTCGAGCAAGGCTGAGTTTTTCTTTAAGACTTCAACCTGCATCCCCTGAATGCCTTTATTTCTCTCCATTACCCACCTGGCGAAGTGCCTTCCTAAGGATTCCTTATGCACCCATATTTTCAGCCCAGCAAGAAACCTATGGACCTCATCTGAAATTTATGAAGGCGCCTTGTTTCCACTTTCAATCACCTGCTTTTCTTTCTGCCAGTGTAATTTATAGCAGGTTACAGCAAGACCAAAGAACTCTTAGCAGAAAAAAAGACAGGGAGGAAAATCAGTAGCTTGCACATTTTGCAAAGTGTTCTGTACCTTGTCAGAGTTTTGACAAAGTTTTCATAACCCGCTAGAATATAACAGAAAGAAACATCCTTTATGTAATTAATATTTTATGTTATGCACATCACCTTGTTCTACCAGTTCTTCAAATACAGTATAAAGATATATATGCTAGTAAGCCTGGCATTGTGGAGCATTAAAACAAACTCTGATCTAATCAAAAAAATATTTTCTGTAGCGTCTAAAGGCTAAAATGTTTAACCACTTTAGCGCTAACTGCAATTTTTTTATTTCTGCTATGGGCCCATAGATACTGTATATCATGTACTGACAAAGTTATTGCTGTATCTCACAAAAGTGAGTACACCCGTCATATTTTTGTAAATATTTTATTATCTTTTCATGTGACAACACTGAAGGAATGAAACTTTGCTACAATGTAAAGTAGTGAGTGTACAGCTTGTATAACAGTGTAAATTTACTGTCCCCTCAAAATAATTCAACACACAGCCATAAATGTCTAAACCGCTGGCAACAAAAATGAGTACACCCCTAAGTGAAAATGTCCAAATTGGGTCCAAAGTGGCAATATTTTGTGTGCCCACCATTATTTTCCAGCACTGCCTTAACCCTCTTGGGCATGGAGTTCACCAGAGCTTCACAGGTTGCCACTGGAGTCCTCTTCCACTCCTCTATGATGACATCACGGAGCTGGTGGATGTTAGAGACCTTGTGCTCCTCCACCTTCCGTTTGAGGATGCCCCACAGATGCTCAATAGGGTTTAGGTCAGGAGACATGCTTGGCCAGTTCATAACCTTTACCCTCAGCTTCTTTAGCAAGGCAGTGGTCATCTTGAAGGTGTGTTTGGGGTCATTATCATGTTGGAATACTGCCCTGCGGCTCAGTCTCCGAAGGGAGGGGATCATGCTCTGCTTCAGTATGTCACAGTACATGTTGGCATTCATGGTTCCTTCAATAAACTGGAGCTCCCCAGTGCTTGCAGCACTCTTGCAGCCCCAGACCATGACACTCCCACCACCATGCTTGACTGTAGGCAAGACACACTTGTCTTTGTACTCCTCACCTGTTTGCCACCACACACGCTCGATGCCATCTGAACCAAATAAGTTTATCTTGGTCTCATAAGACCACATGTACATGGTTGCAGTAATCCATGTCTTTAGTCTGCTTGTCTTCAGCAAACTGTTTGTGGGCTTTCTTGTGCATCATCTTTAGAAGAAGCTTCCTACTGGGGTGACAGCCATGCAGACCAATTTGATGCAGTGTGCGGCGTATGGTCTGAGCACTGACAGACTGACCCCACCCCTTCAATCAAGCAATGCTGGCAGCACTCATACACTTATTTCCCAAAGACAACCTCTGGATATGACGCTGAGCACGTGCACTCAACTTCTTTGGTCGACCATGGCGCGGCCTGTTCTGAGTGAAACCTGTCCTGTTAAACCTCTGTATGGTCTTGGCACCGTGCTGCAGCTCAGTTTCAGGGTCTTGGCAATCTTCTTATAGCCTATGCCATCTTTATGTAGAGCAGTGGTTCTCAACCTTCTAGTGCTGTGACCCCTTGGTAAAATTTCCCAAGTTGGGGGGACCCCTAACAGTAAAATTATCTTTATAGCATGGGTTGTCAGCACCCAAGGCAAGACAAGTAATTTGTGCCCCTCACCCGCGGACATTTAGTGCTCCCTGAGTCCCTTTAATGGCAACTATAATCACAGGTAGTGTTACTCACTGTGTCACCGACTCTGTGGTGTCTCGTAGCAGTGACACCTATGCCGAAATCAGGAGGTAGGATCTCCTCCAGGCCCTCCCACTTCGCATTCCTCACCAGTCAGCTGACCTCTAGTCTCTGCCCCCTCAGCCATGCCGTGAACTGAATGGGCGCCTGCGAAGAGGCTGAGTGGGTGGCCGTGGGCTTCAGGGATAGCCCTGCTGGGTGGCCGCAAAAAAGCTGGGAGAGCGGTGCGGGCTTCAGGAACAGCCCAACATTCGGTGACCCCTGGCAAATCATCATTCGACCCCCGAGGGGGTCCCGACCCCCAGGTTGAGAACCACTGATGTAGAGCAACAATTCTTTTTTTCAGATCCTCAGAGAGTTCTTTGCCATGAGGTACCATGTTGAACTTCAAGTGACCAGTATGAGAGAGTGAAAACGATAACACCAATTTAAAAAAACACCTGCTTCCCATTCACACCTGCGACCTTGTAACACTAATGAGTCACATGACACCGGGGAGGGAAAATGGCTAATTGGGCCCAATTTGGACATTTTCACTTAGGGGTGTACTCACTTTTGTTTCCAGCGGTTTAGACATTAATGGCTGTGTGCTGAGTTATTTTGAGGGGACAGCAAATTTACACTGTTATACAAGCTGTACACTCACTACTTTACATTGTAGCAAAGTGTCATTTCTTCAGTGTGTCACATGAAAAGATATAATAAAATATTTACAAAAATGTGAGGGGTGTACTCACTTTTGTGAGATACTGTATATAGATATAGATATATATCTATATATATCTATATCTATAGATATATATCTATATATATAGATATATATAGATATAGATATATATATCTATATATATATATATATATATATATATATATATAGTATGTATACTGTATAAATATATATATATATATATATATATATATATATATATATATATATATATATATATATGTATATATATAATTTTTAAATATTTTTTTAGAACAAACAAAGCTTTTGTTTTGTGATATAGTCAACTATTATTGCAAAAATTATTTTATTTTTTTATTCAATCCATAGACAAAAACAAAACAAAAAACAAAAACAATGCACTTTTTCTACTTTGATCCGTGCTTAAAAAATATTTTTACTCTAAATAAAAAAGATTTGTTTTATTCTGTCATTTATCCCTTTTAAAAGTACACTGAAATTATGATTATGTTACACAGTGATAGAAAAATATTTTCAAATTAAATAAAGGCTGTTTGTTTTTAAAATTTTGTGCTTATTTTTTAAAATTACACCAAAAATTTGGATTATGTTACGAAACAATAGAACAATATTCTAGGGGAAGAAGTAGCTGATTAGGTATATTTAGGGATAGGGATAATTAGGGTGAACTAGGGTAAACTAATGCCCTGTACACATGAGTGGAATTTTTGACCGGACTGGTCCGACAGACCAAATCCGTCGGACAATCCGACCATGTGTGGGCTTCATCGGACTTCCGACTGACCTTTTTGGTCAAAAATCTGACGGACTTTAGATTTGAAACATTCAAATTCAGAGTCCGCCGGAAGCCCGTTCGTCTGTATGCTGGTCCGATGGACCAAATACGACACAAGGGCAGCTACAGCACCTGCCCGTGAGAATGTTTCCTATATAGGCATGGGGCGTGGTCACCGAGTGGTGACCCCGCCCGTTATGATGGCACAGTCCCAGCATGCCCCGGGACTGTGACGTCATAAGGGGCGGGGTCACCGGGTGACATCACCTATATAAGTAATTGCGCACAGTGAACACAGCATTACAGCGGGAGAGAGCGTTGTGTCAACATCGGAAGAAGAGAAGTGGGAACAAGACGATGGAGAAGACCGGGCCACTGCTAGCAAGGGAGCGGCAAAAGAACAGAAGATAGCGGAGGAGCCCGGCAGAAGAACCAGAGAGCGGGAAAAGAACCGTAGAGCGGAGAAGAGGCCGGAGAGCAGGAGAAGAACCGGACACCGGGAGAAGAGGCCGGAGAGAGCGGAGGAGTCGGAAGAGACCCCCGAAGTCGGAAGAAGACCCCCGGAGCTGCCTAATAAATTACTTTAAAAACCTGTCTAGTGAGTTTTTTTATTGACACTTTTTCCCCCAGGTGAATGGGTAGGGGTATGATGTACCCCATACTCATTCACATAGGGTGGGGGCCCGGGATCTGGGAGCCCCCTTATTATTATTTTTTTATGGTACTGCGACATTGGACACGACAGATTGGACACGTTTAACACATTTTTGGGACCACTGACATTTATACAGCGATCACTGCTATAAAAATGCACTGATTACTGTGTAAATGTCAATGGTAGGGAAGGGGTTAACACTAGGGGGAGATCAAGTGCTTAAATAGGTGTTCCCTAGATGTGTTCTAACTGTATGGGGATAGGACTGACTGGAGGAGGAGACATATACTTAGTAGGAACAAACAATATGTCTCTTCTCTCCTGAAAGAACAGGGATTTGTGTGTTTACACACACAAATCCCTGTTCCTGCTCTCGTGCATGCGATCGCATGTGGCCAGTGGCGATCGCGCCTGCTGGCCACATGCATCGAGATCCCCGCCATGCAGCGCGTCTGCGTGTGCCTGCTATCGCCCTTAAAGGTACAGACGTACCCATACGGTGATTTGCAGGAATGAACCACTTTGTCGCCGTGAGCAGGTCGGCGAGTGGTTAAGCTGCAAAATATTACATATTGTTTTTAGGTTTAGGTTTAATGGTACTTAACAGTTTCCAGAACAATGCAGGTGGGCACATACCTTTCCATGCCCTCTTTAGTACCCCAAGGGGTAGGCTGAAGAGAAGTCTCCTTGGCCAACTACATAAAGAGAAAGGATAAACCTATTCTGCTGAGGTAGTTCACAGCTCATGGCAAGAGATGGGCAAGGGGGGGGGTGATTGGCATTTTCACCTTTCATAGCAATACAAATCTGTAGTTTGTAACCTTACTCCACTTGTATTAATTTTTAACCAAAAATACAAGTAGAGGCACAATATAGGAAGTCCGTTTGAAAAACGATCGCGGCTTGCCGTAATATCGCAGTGCGCATGCTCACGAAACGCGTTGCATAATGTGTGACATCATCCTTTGTTGCCATTCTTGCCTTTGCGCTTCACGCCTTGCTCTGAGTCTCTCCACTGCAGCCAGCTTTTCATCTACAGCGATGGATTACCATACAGACAGCACCCGTGCGTGGAGGACCGAGGAAGCAGGAGGCAGGAGCGTCACCAGGACTCACCCTTGTTGGGACCCACATGCTTATATTTACCACATAAATGTGAGTTAATAAACCTTATTTTTTATTAAAGTTTTAGAAACGTCAGAGGTGCCTCTCTCCTTGTCTCTATTAATTTTTAACCACTTGACCTCCGGAAGATTTACGCCCCTTCATGACCAGACAATTTTTTGCAATATGGCACTGCGTTAATTTAACTGAAAATTGTGCGGTCATGCAACACTGTACCCAAATAAATTTGATGTCATTTTTTTTCCCCACAAGTAGTGCTTTCTTTTGGTGGTATTTGATCACCTCTACGTTTTTTTTTTTTTTTGCGCTATAAATGTAAAAAAGACGGACAATTTTGAAAAAAAAAACATATTTTTTCTTTGTGCTATAAAACATATCCAATAAAAATGTTTTTTAAAAATCAAATGTCTTCCTAAATTTAGGCCAATATGTATTCTGCTACATGTTTTTGGTAAAAACAAAATCCCAATAAGCATATATTAATTGATTTACGTGAATGTTATACGTCTACAATCTATGGTATATATTTATGGAATCTTTATTTATTCATTTTTTTATACTAGTAATGGTGGCGATCAGCGACCTTATAGCGGGACTGCAATATAAGCCGCAGACAATCGGATGCTAACTGACACTTTTAACACTTTGCTGGAATCAGTGACACTAATACTGTGATCAGTGCTAAAAATATGTGCTAATGACACTGGCTGGGAAGGGGTTAAACATCTAGGGCGATCAAAGGGTTAAGTGTGTGCCTAGCCAGTGTTTTTGTGTACTGCATGTGCTGCTTTTACCAGAGGAAAAGATGGATTTTATCCCCTGCGGCCCGCTGTAGGTGAAAGTTTAGAATCACATATATATATAAAGTATATAGTAAATCTGCTATAGGGTGGTCCGGAAGTGGTTAACCCATTAACGCCTCTTGATCCAATATTGGAACAGTAGTGATATAAGAGTTATTTATATCCTACTGCTCTAGGTAACATGTGAATTTTATGCGCAAATTAAAAAAATGTAAACTTTAGGCATAAATGGGTTAAAGAATACATGACTTTAGAAGACACGTCCTTCTGTAAAATAATAGTAAATTGAGCTACTGTTGGGTATAGGCTCTCCCAGAGCCAAGAGTCCTATTTTATATCTTATCTATTGACCCAGCAAACATCAAACCCAGAAATTTAGTGTCCACTATACAGTCTTCCTATATATTTATGCTTTTAGGATTTCTTTTGAAGCTTGCAGGTCCAACAAATTCAAAAAAGAGAAACTTCATCTTTATAAAATTTACAATAAAGACACCCTTATAAATGTTTAGTAATGTCAATCTACAAACAGATACTTATAGAAAATTACATGCTTTTGTTTTTTCATATCTTTTTTATATTTTAACCTCCCCACTCTTTTCAAAGTAGCAGCAACTCAGCATGGGACCCAGAATGCCCACTACCAAGGTGCCTACTACAATGATTTCCATTTCCACATTGATCACCCAGGTATGGTATATACCAGTGGTCTCCAAACTGTGGCCTGGGGGCTGGATGTGGCCATTTACTTCGCTTTATCTGGCCCTCGGGATGCTATTCCACCAACTAACACCGATGATGGATCACCATTCCCCCTACTGACACCAAAAATGGGGCACAATTTGTCTCATTGATATAAAAAATGGGGCAATATTCCTCCCATTAAAAGTGATGAGGCACTGATGCCATGGCATTTTCTACCCCCACTGGCCACAGAATGGCCCCCCTAAAGCCTGAAGGACAGAAAACTGGCCCTTTGCTAAGAAAGTTTGGAGACCCGGGTATATACTTACATTAGTCCAAGCTTTACCAATGTAACTACATAAACCATAGTCACACCTGGAATTCAGCTTTAATTAATGAATGTAAAATGATTTTGTAACAGCATGCTGAACTGTATTCTGATGCTTTCATGGGCTGTAGTAATTTAGGGATTTAAACTTCAGGGTTTGAGACAAATTGGAAGCAAGTAATCTGAATAACTCGAAAGTTTAGCAATTATTTTTCTAATCATTCCAATTACTGTTCTAGAGGATGGATACTAGGAGCTTTACAACTAAATTATAAGGGGAGGCATAAGAAAACCCATATTTGTCCCCCAGAAAATATTAGGATAATGGTTATCAAGCAATTGATTATGTTTGCTAAAATGCCCTGGACTACAGTCTATCTATGTAGGATAGAAAATATTCTCTGAAAGCCCAACTGTACCTTCAGGAAGAAAATAGGTAGTTAAAGTGATTGTAAACGATCACCTTGTAAAACAAATCATTCAGTTTAAAAAATAAATGACAGGCAAAACATTTTTGTATAGATATAAATATATATATATATATATATATATATATATATATATATATATATATATATATAAATGCCTTTTTCACCTTTTTTGTAAGTAATCCCATTCCCTCTGTTCTTAGCTGCATAAGATCTGGGGGAGGAGAAGCAGCAGTACTCTGTGCTTCTCAGTAACATGCTGTGCTGTGCTAACATGTCCAATCATTGGAGGAGAATAGGCTGCATTCAAAGAGTAGCTAGAGAACTGGCCACAGTTGTTCTCCTGCTTAGTGTGGTCAGTTTTTAATCAAAAAACAAGGGGACTAGCAGGAAGGCCAGAGATTTCACACAAAGGTAGCAATACAAAGAGAACAGGAGACTTTCTCATAGAAGTGCATGATACAGCAGGCACATATCAGGAATATGAAATGTTGGGGTAATAAACGCTTTAAGTCCAGGGTGGTTGCCTGTCAAAACTTTGTTAAAGTGGTTCTAAAATGAAAATATTTTTAACCTTAAAGGCTAAGTTCCAGCTCTCCTATGTACCAATATATCATTAATGTACCTCAGTTGCAGAAAAATAAAAGCTTTCTTTGATTTTGAGAACAAGGCCTTACCTTAGCCCTTGCTATATTTCTTCGAAAGATTCAGAGACTCCCTGGTATACAGACAGAGACAAAGGAGCCAGTAGGACACAGGAAGGAGTTTACCAGGTGACCTCATTAGCACACCTTCACCCATTAACTAAGTTTTCACAGCACCCCTGGCATTCCTCCATGCATGCATTTTCCTGGCTTCCCTAGCGTTCCTTCAGATGGGCTCAGGCTGCATGCTAAACTCCCTGGGGCCGCATACAGCCCACAGGACACCCTTGATGTAGTGCAAGGGCCTGCCTGATTGGATACAGAGTGATTAGATAGAGGGTGTTTCTTCATATTATATTGTTTTTGTAAATCTAAAGGAGATTGTACAATGATAGTACAATCAGACTGTATAGCGTATGGCCACCTTTATACATCTAAGTTTACTTAGTTGCGCGTTCAGTCTCATTAATTGTTAACGGCACACCAAACACAGTCGCAAACACACATTTTGCCACAACAAAAAAACAGGTGACAATGTAGTATAAAAGGTGCAACTCGCACCATGCCAAAATGTTCCTTAAGGTACTTTGCCACATGTAGCGCAGCGCATTGAAATCAACGGTCTGCCCTATGTGTGTCACTGGAAAAATTAGGCAAAAACATGCGCTCCCTCTAGGTGTGAATGGGGCCTGAAAGTGAAATTGGTGCATTTACACAAGAACAATGAGGCTCCATTCACATCTGTGTGTTTCCAAACGCATGGAAAACTGCATAGAAAATGTGCGCTTTGCCATGTGTTTCAGAAATGCTGCAAATGTGCATCGTGTTTGTGTTGTCATTACTTGTTAAAGGCACCCCAAGTGCAGCAAACGCTCCAAAAACTGCGGTAACACACCATGCTCCGCTCCAAAAAAAGTTGTGGAGCTTCTCTGGGGTGATTGTTGTGTAGGGCAGCCCATTCAAGTAAATGGTCTGCCCTATGTGTGAGGAGTGAAAACTCCCCTAAACACCCAAAACAAACACATGTGAACGAGGCCTGACAACTGAGTGTGTCCGTTCACTCCCTCCTATGTACATGTATAAAGATGGCCATAGACTATGCAATCTGATTACAGATGTACAGAGCCCTGTGTATAATGTACAGCCTGGTATATGATGTACAGAGCCCTGTGTATAATGTACAGCCTGGTATATGATGTACAGAGCCCTGTGTATAATGTACAGCCTGGTATATGATGTACAGAGCCCTGTGTATAATGTACAGCCTGGTATATGATGTACAGAGTCCTGTGTATAATGTACAGCCTGGTATATGATGTACAGAGCCCTGTGTATAATGTACAGCCTGGTATATGATGTACAGAGTCCTGTGTATAATGTAAAGCCTGGTATATGATGTACAGAGCCCTGTGTATAATGTACAGCCTAGTATATGATGTACTACAGGGGATGGAGTTGGTGGATTCTATAAGGGGTGGGGCTTATGAGAAGTGGGAGGGGTCAAAAAGGGTGGGCGGGATCTAGCGCCCCCCCATCTTCAAAAATTAACTTATCCGCCACTGGGCGCCGCTGCTGTGTCTCAACCAATCAGGAAGGAGAATCTCAGATGGCTGGGCAGAGAGGGACCTCAGGTAAGTGTTAGGGGGGCTGAGGGGGGCTGCTGCACACAGAAGGCTTTTTATCTTAATGCACAGAATGCATTAAGAAAAAAAAAACCTTTTGCCTTTACAACCCCTTTAAGGTAAAAAAAATCCCACCACTTACCTGAGTACTCTTATGATCCAGCGCTGCCCCCGTTTGCAGCACCAATCTGCTCTCTTTCTTGTCTCAAAGGGGACTTTAAGAGCAGCAGCTCTATAGGCCAGTCAAAAGTCTCTCTCTCTCTCTCTCTCTCTCTCTCTCTCTCTCTCTCTCTCTCTCTCTCCTCACCTTTTACTTACCTGAGCCCTCATTTGATCCAGCGCTGTGCACGTCTGCAGCTCTTCTCTCCACTCACTTTCCGGGTCTTGCTGGCTTTGCTAGAGCACCAGGAGCCATTGGCTCCTACTGCTGTCAATCAAAGCAAGTGATGAGGGAGTGAGGGTGGGGCCGAGTTCCTCTGTCTGTGTCAATGGACCCAGCAGCGGGGCTTGGGAGCGAGCATTCATGAATGCCCCATGGGAGGCGGCTTCCTGTGGGGGCACTGGACAAATATAAGAGGCCAGGAGCTTCGGCGGATACTCGAGAAGAGAAGGTTTGCAGCCGCTTTGTGCAATTACATTGCAATATACGTATATATATTTTTTTTACTTTCCTTTACAATCTCTTTAAATACTGTTTATTGAACCCATAGATTTTTCAGTCCCAATTTTCAAGTATGTTTCATAAACAACATTTCGAAAATTCTTCTAAAACTAAAGTTAATTGGTGTACAAGTAGAGCAAGAACATGGGTAATTAAAAGAAAATATGAAATGCAGATATTTACTTTTCTTTTTTTAACCAAGTGCAATGGCACATTTGTAAGCCTTAAAAAAATATTACAGTAATTAGGAAAAAATCCCAAATTAACATTTGATTAAAACATTGTAAAAATAACTTTATTTAATATTTAAATCTCCTTCTCCCTGTTCTTGTGCGGCAACAAGTACCCAATTGCCACCTTGTGTGCTGAACGTAATAATGAGTAAATTTGAGTATTTGTGTTAGCTCACTGATTGTTTTCTGTTGGTTTCTGGAAAAAAGCATTAAAGGGATTTTTAACTCTATTTATCTATCTGTAGCACACCCCCTTAAGGGCAGCAGATGAACTGAGATGCCACACCCTGCACAGCCAGGCACACCAATATTTTACAGGCACTCCAGAGGCAGAGAACAGTACATGACTTTGTTTTTGTCATTTATTGAGGGTAATGACTTAGATAGGGATGGGAGGTTATGGGATGCCTATTTGACTTCAACAACTTCAGGGACAACTTTCTATATACAGTCTCTATATAACCCAGCTGGCTAACTGTGAAGATCTGACAGTCACTCAGTCAGACTAAAAGCAATAGCCCAATACAGGCAGGAACCCAAGGCCCCTTGGTTGTGTAGCATGATTACAGTGTCCAGCTTGTCCTTTTCCTCCTGTGGCTACTGATGCCAGCACCACCTGTCCAGGCACTGCCAACCCACCTAGCTGCAGATGCCCCTTTCCTAGCCCTCCAGGCTAACATCTCTACCATGGTCCTCCAGGCGACACTCACCAGCCCACCCAGCAGACTCTCAGGAGATCTCCCACTAGTGCTGACCTGCTCCTGCTGTCCTCTCTCCTTGCTCCAGTGCCTCCAGGAAGGGCTTCCTCTGTGTGCTTTGGCAGTATCCTTCCAGCACCCAAGCCCTGGCCCAAGGTCAACCCCCCGAGGGCCACCGACAGCATCCTCAACATACCATCTCCATCTTCCACCCGACTGCCCCTGCTGGCATGGCCCATGTCTATTTATGTGGTGAATCTGCCCCCTGCCAGCCAATTTGCTGGGGATTGGCTGAAGCCCTCATCAATATTCCAAAACAGCCCCTCCTCACCTCCACCCACCAGCTCTACAACCTTCTAGACCAGGGGGGAGGCACCAGATAAGCTGTCAAGATGAGTCATCCAGCCCTGAGTCACTGAACCCTGACCCAGATTCTCAGCTCAGGCCTAGCCCTGAGCCAAATAAATGTACCTACACTAACAGAAAGCTTTCTTAAATCTAGCACACATACTAGAGGGTGCTACATACACTATATTACCAAAAGTATTGGGACACCTGCCTTTACACACACATGAATTTTAATAGCATCCCAGTCTTTGTCTGTAGGGTTCAATATTGAGTTGGCCCACCCTTTGCAGCTATAACAGAATTTAACTCTTCTAGGAAGGATATCTACAAGGTTTAGGAGTGCGTCTATGGGAAAAAGCACAAAGCAAGGTCCAGAAAGACATAGATGAATGAGTTTGGGGTAGAGGAACTTGACCGGCCTGCACAAAGTCCTGATCTCAACCCAATAGAACACCTTGATGTGAATTAGAGCGCAGACTGCGAGCCATGCCTTCTCTAAAACTTCAGTGCCTGACCTCACAAATGCGCTTTTGGAAGAATGGTCACACATTCCCATAGACACACTCCTAAACCTTGTGGACAGCCTTCCCAGAAGAGTAGAAGCTGTTATAGCTGCAAAGGGTGGGCCAACTCAAAATTGAACCCTACGGACTAAGACGGGATGTCCTTAAAGTTCATGTCTGTGAAGAGGCAGGCCCCTTAATACTTTTGGTAATATAGTATATCTATCTATGTTATCTATGCTTGGGGATGGAAATTGGCAGTGCTGGGACTGTTGGGAACACACTATACTACTGTGTGTTCAGACACTGCCATGGAAAAATTAGCATAAAATGCATAGTTGTTGAAACTAAGTAGAGAAAGAGCGATCTTATCCATAAAGCAGGATGCCCAGGAAGTCCAGCTGGAAGAGGAATGCAGAGGGAAAGGATGTGTATCAACCTGTAGACCTGTGCTGTTTATTTTCTCTGCAGCAGGTGGTGCTTAACCACAGCGGCATTGCAGGGAGAGAGAAAGTCAAGAAGAACATGGTTTCCTGGGTCACTGGGAAAGCTGATTGGATCTTGCTGCCCCATGTCCCTCTGGCAGCCATTTAGGGTCAGGCAAAGCCTATTTAGGGCCCTGGCTCCCAGGCTTGACGTATGTGGGTAATGTAGGGACAGGTCGCCTGTCTGCAGTGATTAGCAGCAGGGAGCAGTTTCAGATGAATCGGAAAAGGACAGGGGCACACCATCCTTCTGGAGACCTCCCAATTGGGATCAGACTAGCCAGGTCAGATTCCATTCCTCAAGACAGACTCTGTAGGCACAGCTGAGACCTGCTCTGCTGCACATTGCTGTTACATGTTGTGAGTGTTCCTGGCCAGGTACCTTTCCACCGGGTTTGTTGTGAATTACTGGATTCTGTTCTCTACAATGGGACTGTTTACTGCCGCCGCACCACGCTGCTTCCAACAAGCCTTTGCATTCCTCTTGCCTTTGCCTTAATAATAAATAATGCAGAAACCCAGATTCAAGATCTTTAACCCTTTGTTAGGGCAGTGTTCAAATCGAATTTGCAACTGATAGCAAGATCTGCCAGCATGGTTATTTATGATCAACATCATTGCCCCGCTCATTCTTGTGAATGTGTCCTTTTGCGATTAGCTGCGGGAAGCCCCATTGAAAGCATTCTGCAGCCGACCAAATGCAATTTCTCATGCAGAGATTACCTACGATTGATCGTCCCTGGACGCAGACTGTATGCAAATTACATTTCTGGGGGCATTCTGTATACCCACGATCCATATAGCACTTCCAAGTTGCCAAACTGCAATGAATTTTGCAGCAAATTACAGCGGTTGCTGATTAAAAAGGAAAGATAAATTTTAATACTATTGAATTACAACATGTCTTGTGTATATGCTATATTATATATATTTTTATTTTTTGTTTGCTAACTTTTTACTCTTTAAGTTTCACAAAAGCTTTGTTTTAGGCCACATTAGAACAAAAACTTTATCCCTATTTCCATATATTTGAATTCATAGAATATTGAATTTATGTAAACACCATAAAAAGCTAAAAAGCTGTCCTTTTGTGCTTACATTTACTTAAAAAAAGTATGATTTAACAAAGGAAAGAAAATGCCCTGGGAAGTAATCAAGGCTCAATAAATTCATACAGTGATGTGAAAAGTATCAGCTTGAAGGGTCTTTGATCAAATGTTATCTGAATTCTTGAAACCTCGCTCAGCCTTTTTTTCAGTAAAATAATCCCTTATCTAGGTCAATTGATTATTGACACTGAATATCCCTATTTCCCAGAATCCAAGCATTGAAGAGTACTGCCTGGTGAGAGAATAAGGCTGTTACATTATATTAGATTATTACACTTTCAAACCTAATTAACCCCATAGGGACTCATTGGTAGCTTAATGCGGCTCAGTGTTACCAACGAGATCTCCCTTTCAACTTTTTTTTTTTTCTTTTTTTTTTTATAACCGTCAGTTACAGACAGGCCTGGTGTTATGGATGATTAGGCCTTTATAAAACCATGAGATTCCATTTCTTTCCGATATCATCTGCAGTCGGAGCAGAGCAGCTTCTATCTCTCAATATGATATTTTTACATTGCAAATAGAAAAACATGGCAAGTGGAGATATTTCTGCTGAAAACATCTAGATTTTACCACCAGAGCACGGAATAATTGATGTACTCGATAAATATACAGCTATTCTTGATTCAGCTACAAGAGATTCATTATGTTGCACTCCATAGCTCAGCTTATAAGGGATATAAACATATCTAACTGCACTTAATAAATCTGAGGAAAATAGGATGTTATTGTAGCAAAATGGATTCTTGCACACGTTGTAATGTGGAATTTAACGCTGCAATTTGGGGATTCCGCATTTTTTTGGTGGGCTGGCAAACAGTATGCCACCCCGGTCGGTCGGTCAGTCGGCAGCACTTACCCCATCACAGGTGGCTTCCCCTGCTTGGCGGAGGGGGCGGCCTCCCGTTCTCCTGCCCTCCACGGGTCATCACGGCGGCAGAGGCGGTGGCTTCCGTTTCCTCCCTCCTCCTCGGCAGCCAATCTGGAGTTTTGTCTTTTCGGTCAATCAGAAAACGGGTCTCACACCCGCTTCTGATTGCCCGGATTGAGGATCAGTGTTTCAACAGTGAATATTCATTCTCTGTTGTAACACACCTTGGGTGGCTCCGGTTGCATTCTCCATTTTCCCTATTTTGAAGCCTATTAGAGCCTCCGGCTCTAATCAGGTGCTTCAAAAAGAAAAAGCCTGGCCATTGTAATTCATGCACCCAGTGCCCTGAAAGGTGCCTGACGCATAAATAGGGGGTGGCTGAGAAGGCCGTGGATAGATTCATGCTATGCATCTATGAATCTATCCATTGCATATAGTGGGGTGGCCTGGAGAAAGGGGGTGGTACCCGCATGCCCCTAATGGACAGGCCGCCGCTGATAGCTGCTGACTTTTAATATTAGGACACTTACCTGCCCAGTAATTCAGCGGTGTCCTCACCCGAGCTGGCTATCAGGCGCTGCAGCCACCATCTCCTTTTCAAAGTCGGTTCCCTACTGCGCATGCGTGAAGGGCGCTCTGTCTGTAAATGGGCCGGCTGCAGGGGAAGGAGGAGGGGGGCTGTCAAAATCAGGTACCCACTCCCCCCTCCCTCAAAAAGGTAAAAAGGTGCCAAATACAGTAGCAAAGGGGAGAGGAAGCAGACAAGTGGAGCTTCCCATTTTGGGTGGAGCTCTGCTTTAAAGTGTTACTAAACCCAGGACCCTGAATTCACGATGTTTGATCTCCCACAGAACAGCTGTGGCCAAAAGTTTTGAGAATGACACAAATATTTTCACAAAGTCTGCTTCCTCAGTTTCTATGATGACAATTGGCGTATACTCCAGAATGTTATGAAGAGTGAGTAGATGAATTGCAATTAATTGCAAAGTCCCTCTTTGCCGTGAAAATAAACTTAATCCTATAAAAAAAAACATTTCTACTGCATTTGTGAAGAAGGCTTCAGGGCGCCCAAGAAAGTCCAGCAAGCTCCAGGACTGCCTCCTACAGTTCATTCAGCTGCGGGATCGGGGCACCACCAAGTGCAGAGATTGCTCAGGAAAGGCAGCAGGCAGGTGTGAGTGAGTCTGCAGGCACAGTGAGGAGAAGACTTTTGTGGGATGGCCTGGTGTCAAGAAGGGCAGAAAAGAAGCAACTTCTCCCCAGGAAAAACATCAGGGACAGACTGATATTCTGCAAAAGGTACAGGGATTGGACTGTTGAGGACTGGGGTAAAGTCATTTTCTCTGATGAATCCCCTTTCTGATTGTTTGGGGCATCCAGAAAAAAACCTTGTCCGGTGAAGAAAAGGTGAGTGCTACCATCAGTCCTGAGTCATACCAACAGTAAAACATTCTGAGACCATTCATGTGTGGGGTTGCTTCTCAGCCAAGGGAGTGGGCTCACTCACAATTTTGCCTAAGACCAAAGCCATGAATAAAGAATGGTACAAAAACATCCTCTGAGAGAAACTTCTCCCAGCCATCCAAGAACAGTTTGGTGACAACAATGCCTTTTCTAGTATGATGGAGCACCTTGCCATAAGGGAAAAGTGATAAGTGGCTTGGGGAACAAAACATCAACATTTTGGATCCATGGTCAGGAATCTCCCCAAACCTTAATCTCCTTGAGAACTTGTGGTCAATCCTCAAGAGGCAGGTAAACAAAAAAAAGCTCACAAATTCTGACAAACTCCAAGCATTGATTATGCAAGAATGGGCTGCCATGAGTCAGGATGTGGCTCATAAGTTGATTGACAGCATATCAGGGCAAATTGCAGAGGTCTTGAAAAAGAAGGGTCAACACTGCAAATATTGACTCTTTGCATAAACGTAACCACTTCAGCACCAGAAGGATTTACCCCCTTCCTGACTGGGTCATTTTTCGCGATATGGCACTGTGTCTCTTTAACTGACAATTGCGCGGTCATGCGACGTTGTACCCAAATAATATTGACATCCTTTTTTTCCCACAAATAGAGCTTTTTTTAATAGTATTTGAGAACCTCTGCATTTTTTATTTTTGAGCTATAAACAAAAAAAGGCCAACAATTTAAAAAAAAAAAAAAACAATTTTTTTTCTTTCTGCTATATTAAATATCAAATAAAATTTTGTAAAAAAAATCACAATAAGCGTATATTAATTGGTTTGCGCAAAAGTTATAGCGTCTACAAAATAGGGAATAGATTTATGGCATTTTTATTTATTTATTTATTTTTATTAGTAATGACGGCGATCAGCGATTTTTATCAGGACTTCGACATTGCGGCGGACAATTTGGACACTTTTGAAACTTTTTTGGGACCACTGATATTTATACAGCAATCAGTGCTATAAAAATGCACTGATTACTGTGTAAATGTCTCTGGCAGGGAAGGGGTTAACACTAGGGGGCGATCAAGGGGTTAAATGTGTTCCCTAGGTGTGTTTCTAACTGTGAGGGGATAGAACTGACTAGAGGAGGAGCCAGATCGTTGTTCCTACTCAGTTGGAACAGACGATCTGTCTCTCCTCCCCTGTCAGAACTGGAATTTGTGTGTTTACATGCACAAATCCCAGTTCTAGCTCTGTAGCCGGCCACGCACAGCAGGTGAGCGACTGCTACAGGTCTTAAAGGAGCTGCCGTACGGGTACGGTGGTTCGCCCAGCAGTGCCATTCTGCCGGCGTATATCGGCGTGAGCTGGTCGAAAAGCGTTTAATGTAATTGTCAATAAAAACATTTGACACTTAAGAAATCCTTGTAATTATACTTCAGTATACCATAGTAACATCTGACAAAAAGATCTAAAAACACTGAAGCAGCAGACTTTGTGAAAATTAATATTTGTGTCATTCTCAAGACTTTTGGCCATGGCTGTGCACAAAACATAAAAATGCAAATATTTTAATAAATATAACTGCTAAATACCTTTTATCATCAGCAGTATATAGCAGTCTTATGACTTCTACCAGTGTCTGGTTAAAGTTTGCAGGAGGAGTTTTCACCTGCTCTGACTGTCCTATGAGGCTGCATGAACTCTGACCCTCTGTCTGGACTGTGCTGATTGGCCCTGTGCTGATCAATGCAATGCACACCAAACTGAGCATGTGCAGAGTGCCCCCAGGGCTCTGTTCTATCAGCAGATGGATTGGGAGAAGGGGAGGATTAGAGAAGACAGGATAAAACAGCCTTTTTACACAATGTGGGGGATTAACCCCTTAGGTTCCACAGTGAGTATAACAAGCATGCTTTACTGCATATACAGACTGATTTTATTGTTGTGGGTTTAGTAACACTTTAATTTGTCTTTTTTTTTAGGCTTTAGTAACACACTTTCTGTCAAAAGCCCCAATCACACGATAGGATTTTCCGACAACATATGTTGGATGTGAGCTTGTTGTCGGAAAGTCCGACCGCGTGCATGCTCCATAGAACATTTGTTGTCGGAAATTTCCATCAACAAATGTTTGAGAGCAGGTTCTCAAATTTTCTGACAACAAAACTTGTTGTCGGAAATTCAGAGCGTGTGTACACAATTCCGACGCACAAAATTCCACGCATGCTTGGAATCAAGCAGAAGAGCCGCACTGGCTATTGAACTTCATTTTTCTCGGCTCGTCGTACGTGTTGTACGTCACCGCGTTCTTGAAATTCGGACTTTCCGACAACATTTGTGTGACCGTGTGTATGCAAGACAAGTTTGAGCCAACATCCGTTGGAAAAAAATCCACGGTTTTGTTGTCGGAAAATCCTATGGTTCTTACAGAGCATTAGAGTGTCTCCACTCAGAGGGGCAGTGGAAACACTTTTGGACAGCAGCATTGTCAGTCTAGGAGCAGAGTAGTGTAAAGGTCCATACACACAAACTGACTTTTTGACAACAAACATGCAAATGACCTATTCTAAGGCAACATCCGACCGTGTGTACGCTCCATCGGACAAACTTTTTCGGTTTTCATCGGACAAATGTTGGCTGTGTGAACAGACAAACTTGGCGGCAACAAAAGTCTGACGTTGGCAAGTCCGATCGTGTGTACACAAAACCATCAGACTTTAGTACAAAGTACAAACACGCATGCTCAGAACCAATGCAAAAGATCAGACAACAATACAGAAGTTGACCAAGGGGGGGCGCCGGAGAATTGAACGTCCTCTTTTGAAGTGTCATTAGTAAGTTAAAACATCACTACGTTCGTGTTTGTTGCCTGAAAAGTCCTGCCGTGTGTATGCTTCACAAGTTCACGGGCAATGCCCTTTGTACAGAAATCCACGGAAAAGTTTGTTTGAAGTCCGATCGTGTGTATGAGGCTTTAGATGTACTAGCAGATTTAGATGGACAAATTAAAACACCATCCTGGAATATTCCCATGTATTTCGCCCCATCTAACTGATCTTGTTAATAAAAAAAAGGCAAAATCCCTATTTTAACTTACACAAAGCCCCAGGTGTCCACGTAATTACCTATGAGATGTCAGAGCACTTTCAATTGGAAGGCTGCTGATGGGGTCCTCTCAAGAGAAAGCAGGTGCAACATTTTTACAGGGGGGGGGGGGGTGTGTGGACGGTATTGGCCGTGGTCCCAGGGTGTCATTGCAGCACTGGACCAGCAGTCTCCCACATCTAAGCCAGAGGCAGTAAGGGACCTGAATGAGGTGTTTAGGTGTGTATATCTGCTTCATCGGGTAAGTAGGATAAACAGACTATTAGGGTGGGTTATAGGGGAGTGGGAGGAAGGTACTGGGAAAAAATATTTTTTGCACAGAGTGGGCTTTAAAAAACTCCCAATAAGACGTTATTAAGCAGTTGCAACAACAGTTTTTTTTTTTTATTCCTTCTGCGATTTAAAGGTTTTACGTGAAAAAAATAAAAGCTGACAATTGTAAACAACCATGTCAGTCTCAACCCTCTAACTGCCATTTTTGCTGGACAGCTTGGTCTGTTAAAGAAAGTTGAAAAATAACAGACTTATTGGCTGGATCACCAGGTGAAAATAAAGGAAAAGGCCAAAAAAAGAAACAAATGTAACCATTGCATCTAAGGATTGGTAGGCTGCAATGAATTACATTTTTGCATTAGCATTTAGATACATTTTAACTGAATAACTCAGGGGTGGGCAACTGTGGCCCTCCAGTTGTTGTGGAACTACATGTCCCATGAGGCAATGCAAGTCTGACAGTTGCAAGCATGACTCCTAGTGGCAGAGGCATGATGGAAAAACTGACAGTTACTCCCAGAGGCAGAGATGGAATAGGACTTGTAGTTTTACAACAGCTGGCAGATGCATTTGCCCACCCCTGGACTAATGTCCAGTGTGATGGAGGGCGTGGCCAAGAGGTGGACCAAGATGGCTGCTTGATCCTGCAGCTCCGCTCCACAAAGGGACATCGCAACACACAGTGACCACAGAAACAGATGAAATACACCCCAACCAGAAGCGCTGACTCTCCTAACACTCCTGACCCGCGTGGAGACAGGAAGGGGAAAATACGAGCGGCGGACCGGGGCCGATGTATATTCAAAAACCAGCTCCACACTGCCGCTGGGTGGCTTGCAGCGGCACCACAGACGGGTCACACATATCCCGGCATATAGCGGCATATAGCGCCGTTCCTCTGGAACAGCAGGGCAGAGACAGAATGAGGGAGACTCACTTTATCCCGCGCCGTCTCACAGAGTTTTTCATCCTCTGCTTCTTCCTCACAGGAATCCCAAAATGGCGCTGACAGAGACACAGAGCCGCTGACACAAGGCTCTTTGCTCTGTTAAAACCAGGGAATGGACGGAACTGAGCCTGAAGCACTGGATATGGACTCCTCTCCCTCACAGTCCTCTGACAGAGGTAAGCGACCTCCGACTACACCAAACCAATCCCCTGATAAGGTCCCTCAATATAAAAGACAACTGTGCTCTCCTCCCCCACAACCCCATTTTATGGAAGACGCTCAGGAATCACTAGCAGCTCTCCATCACAAGTGATCAGCCTGCATCTGAACATACACTAAAGATCATGCTGCTCTCTCTCCACAAAGACATCCAAAGGGAACTTCTTCTATCTCCCAGCTTAATATGCGCGTGGATCACATTGAGGAACGTGCTGACATAGCTGAGAAACAGATTTCTGACAACACTAAAGCCTATAATGATATGGTGTCTGCATTTGAGAAACAATCACAAGAGCTCTGCAACGTATACGTTAAATTGGCGGACCTTGAGGATCGGTCCCGCCGTAACAACATAAAATTTTGCGGTGTACCGAAAGATTTAAACCCGCTGACCTGCATACTTACCTACAACATCTGTTTCTAAAACTGCTCCCACATCTCACCATACCTGATCTCACAATAGATCATGCCCACAGGCTTCCTAAGCCAACCTACCTACCTAATGACGTACCTCCGGGTGTCCTGGTACGTATACATTTTTACCACATCAAGGACCAGGTCCTCAGAGCAGCCAGAGTCGCAGTGCCCTTCCAAGCTCCCTATGCAGGGATCTCCCTGTATGCCGACATATCTGCGGCCACTGCACAACGCAGGAAAGAATTTGCCCCAGTTACCTTTGTCCTCTGGGACCACAACATCCCCTATAAGTGGGGTTTCCCGGATAAGCTCATAGTGACCCGTCAAGATCACACTGCCACATTCAACTCCCCTAAAGATGGCATAAAAAGTCTTCTCAACTGGGGCCTCATAAATGCTCCACCACTCTCCTCTCCATGCAGCCTGTCCTACCAGCAATGCTCAGAGCCACGGTCTGCCAAACAACGTACATCATAATGTACTCTTTCTTGTCTCACTGATCAGTAGCTCTATAAGCCAGGAGTAACCTGTACTCTGTTAATTAGCCACATAAATGTACCAGTGGCGGTTCATCGTTACTCTCACTACTTGCCACCTCTGTTTTGTATAGGGTGCTACACACACCTACAAGTTCTAATCCAAAAATAATTGTTATCACTGTATACATGGTTAATAAGTTATCAATTATATCTGTATTTCTTTTCGACTATTTCTTGTTTTTCTTTGTTAGGGGAAAATCTTGTACTTTAATTTACATCTTTCTCCTCATCATATGTGTATTGGACTCGGGGTATCATATGGTATAATCTTATTCTCTATTCCTAGACGTCCCCCTAAACACTCCCCATGGCTTACACTATAACCTCAATTAATGCGAATGGTCTTGATTCACCTTTCAAATGTAATTTGCTATGGAAAGAGGCCCTATCCCTACAAACGGACATACCATCTGTCCAAGAAACACACTTTCTGGCTAGACACCCACCAAAATGCTCCCACAAACAATTCACCCAATATTTCTTCGCTAATGCTCCTAAAAAGAAGGCTGGGGTCATGATAGCTGTCAGAGCTTTCCTTGCTTGAACACATTGAAATTGATCCTGATGGGCACTATCTGATTGTATCCGCCACTGTTAATGGTCGTTACATTACGATAGCCAACATTTACTCTCCCAACAAGCGTCAGCAACATTTTTACAAAGATCTCATACACAAAATACAACCCCTTAGAAGATCCCACCTAATTATCTGTGGAGATTTTAATGACATTGTTGATAGCTCCCTAGACACTACAAATACCTCTAAAAGACGCTCCTCTGCTCTGTCCTCTTTTAAAGACAGGGAAACTCCAGCGCTCAAAGAACTTACTCAAGAATCGATCTGTTCTTAACTGATTTGGCCACTTTACAAACGATCTCGAACACCAAAATTGGCTTAATAACTTGGTCTGATCACGCGCCAATCAGTATGAAAGTTTTCACTACCCCCACTATGCTACCTGGGAAAATCTGGAGGCTAAATACCTCACTTATAGCTCGATCCCCATACAAAGAGCAGATTGCTTCTGAGATTGAAACCTTTTTTAAAGAAAACAAAGACTCTGTGGGCAATCCCTATATTCTCTGGAATGCACACAAGGCCTTTTTGAGAGGGACGCTGATAAAAATAGGAGCTCACGAGAAAAAAATACTGACTGCCAAGATCACCCAACTCTTACACCAGATTAAATCCCTGGAACTAACCAACAAATCAAACCCCTCCCAGCAAATCGCTGTTAAATTAAAAGCACTACGTCAGGACCTTGGAGAAACTTTACGCCACTTTGACTTCTACCTCAAACGACTTAAAATGACCTGGTATGCCCAAACCAATAAACCTGGCTCCCTCTTAGTCAGACAATACAAACATCAACAGACAAAATCTAACATCCCATATATCTTAAATGACACAGGCAAGAAACTAACTAACCCTAAAGATATTGCAAACCAATTTGCAACCTTCTACTCCATACTATATAACCTTAACACCTCTGACAAAACTGAGTGATTAAAAAAAAAAAAATGTCCAGTGTGCTAAGACACTGTGTACAACTGTCGTTTTTTTTTTTTTTTTTAATTAAAATACTTGCTTGCATCTTAGCTGATAATCTTGCAAATACTTCCAGTGTACATGGCATTTCTCAGGGAGGGTTTCCTGATGGTGACATTCCATGTTATAAGGAAGAGGGCAGGACTTGTGAACTGGGTGCAGTAGGTGCAATGCATTTGGGGGTATCTTCCTGACATTCATTGTAACTGAAGAAATGGCTTGGTAAGACACAATGGGGGGATTTACTAAAACTGAAGCATACAAAATCTGATGCAGCTCTACATACCAATCAAACCAATGAACTTCTAGGTTTTATTATCAAAACTTAATTGAAGAAGCTGAGGTTAGAAGCTGATTGGCTACCCTACACAGCTACACCAGAATCTGAGTGCTCCAGTTTTAGTAAATCTTCCCCATTGTCTTCAGCTTTACAGAACAAGTCCAGTTGAGTGTGACTAACTACTACTAGCTATGCATTCTGAACGTTCCTAAGTGCTGGTAGGCTCTGTATGCTAACCAATATTGGAGCCAGGGCCATACATCAAATGATGGAGTTCCAGGCAAAGGCTTGTAAACATTGCGGTCTTGTTGCCCCCTCCCAAACAAAAGAACTATTGAAAATAGTTATTGTTATAGCAAAATTAATAAGGGTGTGCACAAAGACCTCTATACAGTAATAAATAAATGCCATCTAAAAGTCCAAAACAAAATTTCGGAGCATATGTGTTCTTTTCTTAAGCCATCAAAAGCCATTGGCTTAAGAAAGGAGCATGCATGCTCCGAAAAGCATAGCTATTCCCTCTGATTGCCACATCATCTCAGGTGGACATCACTTCTGCTTTTGTGCCATCCTTGCACTCCAGGCTGGAGTTTAGCTGCCTCTGAATGATTCCAGGTCCCTTGGTCAGCCTCCGTTGTCTCACACATAGCATTGGCGGCTGCAAGCTTTCCACCCTGTAACAGGAATGGTCTGAAGAAGAGCCTTCATGGCAGGATCACCAGATGTTATTTTAATACATTAATTTAAAACAAATTTGGAAATTATATAGCACCTTTCCTGCTACAGGGCAACAGCTGTGTGCAGGATCACGTATATTTAGGTGATCCTGCACTTCTACCTGCAAGGGGTGGGCCACTTCTGCTGCTGTGATAATTCACAGCTGATCTGCGGGTGCCGAGTACTCAATGTCCTCCGGCACCCGCCGATCGTCGATGAAACACAGAGAACTGAGATATGCAAACAAGGCATTTCTCAGTTCTGACAGGGGGGGAAGGGATCAATCTTGTGTCTCTGCAAAGCAGGGAATACAATCCATCACTTCCCTGAATAAAAGTAGCACACTGTGTACACAAAAACACTGGCTAGGTACGCAGTTAACCCTTTGATTGCCCTAGATGTTTAACCAGTTTCAGCCAGTTTTTAGTACAGTGACATATTTTTAGCACTGATCTTTGTATTTGTGTCTCTGGTTCCCGCAAAGTGTCAAAAGTGTCAGTTAGGCCCAGATTGTCCTCCGCAATATCGCAGTCCCTCTAAGTCGCTGCTCGCCGCCATTACTAGTATAAAAAAGTAATTACACCATATTTATTGGTGTATAACACGCACAGGCATATAACATGCACCTTCATTTTAAGAGGGAAGTTTCAGGAAAAAAACTTACATCTTAAATATAGAATTTTGAAGCAAAATAAGGGTCAGTGCCCATCAATGCAGCCTTATGAGTGCCTGTCTGCAGTCTCGCCACTGCCCATCATTGCAGCCTAGTCCATGCCCATCTGCAGCCTTGCCCATCATTGCAGGCTAATCAGTGCCCATCTGCAGCCTTGCCCATCATTGCAGCCTAATCAGTGCCCATCTGCAGCCTTGCCCATCATTGTAGCCTAATCAGTGCCCATCTGCAGCCTTGCCCATCATTACAGCCTAATCAGTGTCCATCTGTAGCCTTGTTCATAATTGCAGGCTAATCCGTGTCCATCTGCAGGCTTGTCATTGCCGGAAAAGACAAAGCCGGATCTCCTGTGTACTTGGCTCGGCTTGCAGTCATGCCCAGTCCCGTCCCGCTCGGCTCCTATGATGGACATAATACCGCTCCAATGCTGGGATGTCAATGCTAGGAGCTGTCCAGGAGGCGGGACTGGGTGTGACTGTGAGCTGAGCTGAGTACACAGGAGACTGCGGCTCTGTATTTCGGCGGCTCTCTTTCCCTCGTTCCCCTCTGAAGTAGCCCTATATTGGCGTATAACACGCACACACAATTTTCCCCCTATTTTAAGGGGGGAAACATACGTGTTATACGCCAATAAATACAGTAAATACAAATTCCATAAATATATCCCATAGTCTGAAGAAGCTATATCGTTCGTGGAAACCAATCAATATACACTTATTGGGATTTTTTTTACCAAAAATGTAGTAGAATACATATTGGCCTAAATTTATGAAGACATTTGATTTTTTTTTTCTTTATTGGATGTGTTTCATAGCAGAAAGTAAAAAAAAATGTTTTTATTTCAAAATTGTCTGTGTTTTTCTTTTTGTTTATAGTGCAAAAAAATAAATAAATAAACTCATACCAGCCAGAAGAAAGCTCTATTTATGGGGAAAAAAAATGACATACATTTTTTTTTTCGGTACAGTGCCGCACAATCGTGCAATTGTCAGGTAAAGTAACACAGTGCCGTTTCGCAAAAAATGGACTGATCATGAAGGAGGGGGTAAATCTTCCGGAGGTCAAGCGGTTAACATTTTAAAACTTCAGATTGAGAAAACTATTAAAATGCATCGCCAACCATTTAAAAAAAAAATGTTGGGTAGAATGTGTGCTCTGAACAGATCTGAAAAGCAGAGAATCCAATTATGCTATCTTTACAGCATATGCCGCGTACACATGACCGTTTTTGCCATCGGAATAAACTTGGTAGGTTTCTCCAAAGGAACTCCGATGGAATTCCATTCAAGCGGTCTTGCTTACATACGGTCAAACCAAAGTCCGACCAAAGTCCGACCGTCCAGAACGCGGTGAAGTACAACACTTACGACGGGGCTAGAAAAAGGAAGTTCAATAGCCAGTAGCCAATAGCTTCCGTCTCGTACTTGCTTCAGAACATGCGTCGTTTTTGGTCTGTCAGAACAGCATACAGACAAGCGTTTTTCCTGATAGGAATTGGTTTCGTCGGAAATATTTAGAACATGTTCCATTTCTAGGTCCGTCAGAATTTTCGAAAAAAAAAAGTCTGATGGTCTACACTCGGAATAGACGATGAAAAGCTTCCGTCTGACTTTTTCTGTCAGACATTCTGCTCGTGTGTACGCAGCTTTAGAAATAATAAACTACAGAAAACGGTAGATTCTAGGGCTCCCCTTGCTGACTGCATGTGGTAAATATGAAATATTCATCTGAAAAACGTATATAAAACCTGAATGAATAAATCTTTAGTCCAGTCATATTAAATAAAACATAGTTTCAAAAACCACAAAATTCCTTTAAATGGAGTCGTCTTTTCTGAGATGAACCAGTATACAATTTTTGGACATACTTTTGAGAAATGTGCCTTCTTATGCGGCCCAACAATGATGGACTGTGAGACACAGATGCCTCCATTTCACCTGTCACTTTGACTTAAACCTTCACATTCATTTTGTAAGGTTCCTGATTATTTCAGCATTGCTCTCTACAGTCTCCAAAAACACCTGACATCAAGGGCTTTAGAAACTCATATTTTCACACCAGTAGTAATGATCTGCCCTGTTGTCATAATCGATCCGAGAAAAGGTCGGTGCCTTATGACTTTTTTTTCTTCTTCTTTTTCTCATATATGTGATCCTTGCTTTCAGAGGTGACCCTATAAATTGTTCTCTGTTTCTCAATACTTTGTAACCCCTAACTGGTAAAGCAATATATAAAACTGCCAGTTACAAACCCAACAGTGATAACGTTTACCATTGTAGCTGTGTTGTTGTGATATGCTTTAAATCTATTTCTCTTTGAGTTATGCCAATTTTACACAAGCCAACAAGCTCTCAAGTCCCCATTACAGCCATCTTTGTATCTGTAGTTTAAGTGGATGTAAACCTCAATTCCTTTTAAT
This sequence comes from Aquarana catesbeiana, assembly GCF_042186555.1. Lineage (NCBI taxonomy): Eukaryota > Metazoa > Chordata > Amphibia > Anura > Ranidae > Aquarana > Aquarana catesbeiana. Next base: position 244,946,692 of record NC_133334.1, on the reverse strand, counting down.
TAAAATAACAAAGATGTTATACTTACCTGCTCAGTGCAATAGTTTTGTACAGAGCAGCCCTGATCCTCCTCTTCTTGTGTCAATGGCACTCCAGGTCCCTCCTCTTCCCGTTGAAAGCTCGCTCCTGAGTCCCACTGCTGCGTCCATTGACACAGACAGCAGGACTCGGCCCCGCCCCCCACTCCCGTGTCACAGCATTTGATTGACAGCAGCGGGGGCCAAAGGCTCCCTAATGAGGAGGGAGACAGCGGGTGGGAGCCACTGCTAGCATGCACACAGGCCCAGATTTACTCCCTTTGCTGCCCCAAGACCGGGGTCCTATCAATGACTGCTACAATAGATCGATTAAAAACATATCTCCACACACGAGAACACTGAAAATAACTGGCTTTAATTGACTCTCATGACCCACGCTCCCGGCCGCGCAGTCGGCGCAAAGAAGGGTAATGCCCTGCTGCCCTTGTGCCCTCAAACGCTGCCACTGTGCCCAAATGCTGCCACTGTGCCCTCAAACGCTGCCACTGTGCCCATCAAACGCTGCCACTGTGCCCATCAAACGCTGCCACCAAATGCTGCCACCAAATGCTGCCCATTAAACGCTGCCACTGTGCCCTCAAATGCTGCCACTGTGCCCTCAAACGCTGCCACTGTGCCATCAAAAGCTTTCACTGTGCCATTAAACGCTGCCACTGTGCCCATCAAATGCTGTCACACTGCCATCAAATGCTGCCACTGTGCCCATTAAACGCTGCCACTGTGCCATCAAATGCTGCCACCAAATGCTGCCACTGTGCCAAACGCTGCCACTGTGCCCAAATGCTGCCACTGTGCCCTCAAACGCTGCCACTGTGCCCATCAAACGCTGCCACTGTGCCCTCAAATGCTGCCACCAAATGCTGCCACTGTGCCAAACGCTGCCACTGTGCCCATTAAACGCTGCCACTGTGCCCTCAAATGCTGCCACTGTGCCCTCAAACGCTGCCACTGTGCCATCAAATGCTGCCACTGTGCCCATTAAACGCTGCCACTGTGCCCATCAAATGCTGTCACACTGCCATCAAATGCTGCCACTGTGCCCTCAAACGCTGCCTCTGTGCCATCAAAAGCTGCCACTGTGCCATCAAATGCTGCCACTGTGCCCATTAAACGCTGCCACTGTGCCATCAAATGCTGCCACCAAATGCTGCCACTGTGCCAAACGCTGCCACTGTGCCCATTAAACGCTGAAACTGTGCCCTTAAATTCTGCCACTGTGCCCTCAAACGCTGCCACTGTGCCATCAAAAGCTGTCACTGTGCCATCAAATGCTGCCACTGTGCCCATCATATGCTGCCAGTTAGGGATGAGCTTCGTGTTCGAGTCGAACCCATGTTCGACTCGAATATCGGCTGTTCGATCGTTCGCCGAATTGCGAACGTTATGGGCCGTTCGCGCTAAATTCGTGTGGCGCGTCACGGCCCATAATTCACTGCGGCATCGCAGTGCATTGCTGGCTGATGATTGGCCAAGCATGCACTATGACCCGCATGCTTGGCCAATCACAGCGCCGTCAGTAGAGAGAGCTGTAATTGGCCAAAGCCAGGGTGGCTTTGGCCAATTATGGCTCAGGGGATTTAGTACACACCCCACACTATATAAGGCCGCCTGCACGGCGGCCCTGTGTAGTGTGTGTTCCGGTGTGCTGAGAGATAGAGAGAGAGAGAGAGACAGTGTCATTTGATTTGAGTTAGATAGATTAGGCAGAACAGTCAGTCAGTTAGCTGCACTTACAGTGTATTGTGTATATATATGCATCCCAGGTGTTGCATATATATATATACACTGTATTCAGTTTAGCTAGATCCGTTCCTGTTATCTTCTATCTAGACTATTTACATTTAATGCAGTGCGTCCTGCTCACAGTGTTCAGCTAGATCCATTCCTGCTATTTACATTTAGTGCAGTGCGTCCTGCTCACAGTGTTCAGCTAGATCCGTTCCTGTTATCTTCTAGACTATTTACATTTAGTGCAGTGCGTCCTGCTCACAGTGTTCAGCTAGATCCGTTCCTGCTATTTACATTTAGTGCAGTGCGTCCTGCTCACAGTGTTCAGCTAGATCCGTTCCTGCTATTTACATTTAGTGCAGTGCGTCCTGCTCACAGTGTTCAGCTAGATCCGTTCCTGCTATTTACATTTAGTGCAGTGCGTCCTGCTCACAGTGTTCAGCTAGATCCGTTCCTGCTATTTACATTTAGTGCAGTGCGTCCTGCTCACAGTGTTCAGCTAGATCCGTTCCTGCTATTTACATTTAGTGCAGTGCGTCCTGCTCACAGTGTTCAGCTAGATCCGTTCCTGCTATTTACATTTAGTGCAGTGCGTCCTGCTCACAGTGTTCAGCTAGAGCCGTTCCTGCTATTTACATTTAGTGCAGTGCGTCCTGCTCACAGTGTTCAGCTAGATCCGTTCCTGTTATCTTCTAGACTATTTACATTTAGTGCAGTGCGTCCTGCTCACAGTGTTCAGCTAGATCCGTTCCTGCTATTTACATTTAGTGCAGTGCGTCCTGCTCACAGTGTTCAGCTAGATCCGTTCCTGTTATCTTCTAGACTATTTACATTTAGTGCAGTGCGTCCTGCTCACAGTGTTCAGCTAGATCCGTTCCTGCTATTTACATTTAGTGCAGTGCGTCCTGCTCACAGTGTTCAGCTAGATCCGTTCCTGTTATCTTCTAGACTATTTACATTTAGTGCAGTGCGTCCTGCTCACAGTGTTCAGCTAGATCCGTTCCTGCTATTTACATTTAGTGCAGTGCGTCCTGCTCACAGTGTTCAGCTAGATCCGTTCCTGTTATCCTCTAGACTATTTAAATTTAGTGCAGTGCGTCCTGCTCACAGTGTTCAGCTAGATCCGTTCCTGCTATTTACATTTAGTGCAGTGCGTCCTGCTCACAGTGTTCAGCTAGATCCGTTCCTGTTATCTTCTAGACTATTTACATTTAGTGCAGTGCGTCCTGCTCACAGTGTTCAGCTAGATCCGTTCCTGTTATCTTCTAGACTATTTACATTTAGTGCAGTGCGTCCTGCTCACAGTGTTCAGCTAGATCCGTTCCTGTTAAATTCCTACTGACAGGCAGGCTTGTCTGGTTACAGTATATAAAGCTACCTGAAGAAAATTACAGGTGTTCTATTTGATCCTATTAGTACCACGGTCAGGCAGCTAGACTATTTACATTTAGTACAGTGCGTCCTGCTCACAGTGTTCAGCTAGATCCGTTCCTGTTATCTTCCTACTGACAGGCAGGCTTGTCTGGTTACAGTATATAAAGCTACCTGAAGAAAATTACAGGTGTTCTATTTGATCCTATTAGTACCACGGTCAGGCAGCTAGACTATTTACATTTAGTACAGTGCGTCCTGCTCACAGTGTACAGCTAGATCCGTTCCTGTTATCTTCCTACTGACAGGCAGGCTTGTCTGGTTACAGTATATAAAGCTACCTGAAGAAAATTACAGGTGTTCTATTTGATCCTATTAGTACCACGGTCAGGCAGCTAGACTATTTACATTTAGTACAGTGTGTCCTGCTCACAGTGTTCAGCTAGATCCGTTCCTGTTATCTTCCTACTGACAGGCAGGCTTGTCTGGTTACAGTATATAAAGCTACTTGAAGAAAATTACAGGTGTTCTATCCCAGCTTAGTGCAGCTACAGGCCATTAGTATGTCTGGAAGGCCAAGAAGGAGAGGCAGACAGTCACAAGCCAATAAGAGAGGGCAAGCAGGCTCTGTGTCTAGTGCTGGTCGTGGAGACGGTGCATCCTCATCAGCACGTGGCCATGGGACACGCTTGGCCTTTTTTTCGGCAGCTGGCCGTGTTGAGCCGCAACATGCGGAAGACTTGGTCGAGTGGATGACCAAGCCGTCCTCATCCTCCTCATCCTCTCTCACCCATGCCCAGGGTGCTTTGTCTGGCAAAGCAGCGGCCTCTTCCCTCAGCTCAATGTCATCAGTGACTCCTTCCCTAGCTCCACCATGTCCTCATGAGGATTCCCTCGAACTGTTTGACCACAGTGTTGGGTACATGCTCCAGGAGGATGCCCAGCGTTTGGAAGGCTCTGATGACGATACTGAGCTCGATGAAGGCAGTAACATGAGCGCGGACAGAGGGGGTGCCCAAGAAGGACAGCAATCTGGCAGTCATGCTCCCCCTGCTGCAGCATACTGCCAGGTTTGCTCCAGTGATGAGGAGGGAGGGGATGATGAGGTCACTGACTCAACGTGGGTGCCTGATAGGAGAGAGGAGGAGGAGGAGGAGGAGGAGGAGGAGGCGGCAGCACATCACCAACGAGGCAGGATGCCCTCCAGGGGCCAGCCTAAGGGCAGCACATTGACTGCATCACACCCCAAAGCTCCACATGTGCAGGGCGCTGCAGTCTCTGCGCGTTATTCAAAAAGTTCTTTGGTGTGGGCCTTTTTTGAGACGAGTGCATCAGATCGCACCGCTGCTATTTGCAACATATGTCTCAAGCGTATCTCGCGTGGCCAAAACATCTCCCGCTTGGGTACCACATGCTTGACCAGACATATGTTGACCTGCCATGCAGTTCGTTGGCAAGCGTATCTAAAAGACCCACACCAAAGAACAAAGAGGATCTCTCCTTGCTCCTCATCAGCTGAGATTTCCAACCCCACTAGACCTTCAGTCCTCTCTGAGACCTGCAGTGAGAGGAATGAAGGTGTAGAATTAGGTGTGTCACAGCCAAGTACTTGTGGGCAATCTGCTTTTGGTACACCGACGTCAGATTGTACCAGGCAAATTTCCCTGCCCCAGCTGCTGCACCGCCGAAAGAAGTTTGCTCCCAGCCATCCACATGCCCAGCGGTTGAATGCTAGCTTGGCAAAATTGCTAGCACTTCAACTGCTGCCTTTTCAGTTGGTAGACTCTGCCCCCTTCCGTGAGTTTGTGGAATGTGCGGTTCCTCAGTGGCAGGTACCCAAACGCCACTTTTTCTCACGGAAGGCGATTCCGGCTCTCTACCGGCATGTGGAAGGCAATGTCCATGCCTCGCTGGACAGGGCGGTCAGCGGTAAGGTGCATATTACCGCTGACTCATGGTCCAGCAGGCATAGACAGGGACGTTACCTAAGTTTCACGGCGCATTGGGTGACTCTGCTGGCAGCTGGGAAGGATGCAGGACAAGGTGCAGTAGTGTTGGAGGTTGTTCCGCCACCACGCCTCCAAAATGCTGATTGTGACACACCTCTCTCCTCCACCCCCTCCTCTTCTTCTTCCTCCATGGCCTCTTCCTCGGAACCAGCGGTGCTCCGTAGGCGTTCAAGGGGCTACGCAAGTACGCAGGCCAAAAGATGCCATGCGGTGCTTGAGCTGGTGTGCTTGGGGGACAGGAGCCACACTGGGGCAGAGGTTCTGTCAGCTCTGCAGGGGCAGGTTCAGAGGTGGTTGACGCCACGCCAACTTAAGGCAGGAATGGTGGTTTGCGACAATGGCACCAACCTCCTCTCTGCCCTCCGACAGGGACAAATGACCCATGTGTCCTGTTTGGCTCACGTCCTTAACTTGGTGGTGCAGCGGTTCTTGGGCAGATACCCGGGCTTACAGGATGTCCTGAGGCAGGCCAGGAAAGTCTGTGTGCATTTCCGCCGGTCATATAATGCCAGTGCTCGCCTGACAGACCTCCAAAAGGAGTTTAACCTGCCCAAGAACCGCCTAATCTGTGACATGCCCACCAGGTGGAACTCAACATTGGCCATGCTGCAGCGGCTGCACACGCAGCAGAGGGCCATCAATGAGTACCTGTGCGACTATGGCACCAGGACAGGGTCAGGGGAGCTTGTTTTTTTTTCCCCACGCCAGTGGGCCATGATCAGGGATGCATGCACTGTCCTGTCACCATTCGAGGAGGCCACGAGGATGGTGAGCAGTGACAGTGCATGCATCAGTGACACTGTCCCCCTTGTCCACCTGTTGGAGCACACGCTGCGTGGAATAATGGACAGGGCACTTGAGGCAGAACAGAGGCAGGAAGAGGAGGACTTCCTTAGCTCTCAAGGCCCCCTTTATCCAGACAGTGTTCCTGCGTGCCCGCCGATCACACAGGAAGAGGACGAGGAGGAAGAGGAGGAGGAGGAAGATTGTGTCAGTATGGAGGTGGAGCCTGGCACTCAGCATCAGCAGCAGTCTTTAAGTGAGCAGTCCCAAGAAACACATGGACTTGTACGTGGCTGGGAGGAGGTGGCTGTGGACCATGTCGTTCTTAGTGACCCAGAGGACTCCGGACCAAATGCCTCAGCAAACCTACGCTGCATGGCCTCCCTGATCCTGCAAAGCCTGCGTAAGGATCCTCGTATTCGTGGTATCAAGGAGAAGGACCAATACTGGCTGGCAACCCTCCTTGATCCACGTTACAAGGGTAAGGTTGCGGACCTTATCTTGCCATCGCAGAGGGAGCAGAGGATGAAACATCTTCGGGAGGCCTTGCAGAAAGGTCTGTGCAACGCGTTCCCAGAGACTGGGAGGTTACAAACTCCTGTTTCTGGACAACGTGTTGCTGAGGCTTCGGTCAGTCAAAGAAGGAGCGGTGGAGAAGGTGGCCGTCTGACCGATGCGTTCAGACAATTTTTTGGTCCGCAGCCCCAAGGTATGATCGGTTCCAGCAACCATCGCCAGCGTCTGTTTTACATGGTGCAGGAATACCTAGGGGCAAGATCAGACTTGGACACCTTTCCAACCGAAAATCCTCTGGGTTACTGGGTCTTGAGGATGGATCACTGGCCAGAGCTTGCACAGTATGCAATTGAGCTACTGGCCTGTCCTGCATCCAGCGTTCTTTCGGAACGCACATTCAGTGCTGCTGGAGGCATGGTAACCGATCACAGGGTGCGTCTGTCCACCGACTCGGTCGATCGGCTGACCTTCATAAAAATGAATGAGTCTTGGATCACCACCAGCTACCAAGCACCTGATGCTGATGTAACCGAATAATTTTTTTTGAAATCTCAGATCCCTTCAAAGACTGCCTATGCTGATGCTGAGTGACTATCCCTGAGTAATTATCCTCTTCCTCCTCAATCATCACACTGATAGCTTGTAAGAACATTTTTGGTTCTGGGCGCCACCACCAGTGCCTAAGGCACAATTTTTCAGCCCCTGTTTAACAGGGGCGTGTAATTACAATTTTTGATGTAATACTTTGCAGCAGGGCTCGTTCCTGCATTCCAACTAGAGTGTCTGTGAGGGGTTGCAGTGTTGTGGCACCAGCACCAGTGCCTAGGGCCCAATTTTTCTGCCCCTGTCTAACAGGGGCGTGTAATTACAATTTTTGATGCAATACTTTGCAGCAGGGCTCGTTCCTGCGTTCCAACTAGAGTGTCTGTGAGGGGTTGCAGTGTTGTGGCACCAGCACCAGTGCCTAAGGCCCAATTTTTCTGCCCCTGTCTAACAGGGGCGTGTAATTACAATTTTTGATGCAATACTTTGCAGCAGGGCTCGTTCCTGCGTTCCAACTAGAGTGTCTGTGAGGGGTTGCAGTGTTGTGGCACCAGCACCAGTGCCTAAGGCCCAATTTTTCTGCCCCTGTCTAACAGGGGCGTGTAATTACAATTTTTGATGCAATACTTTGCAGCAGGGCTCGTTCCTGCGTTCCAACTAGAGTGTCTGTGAGGGGTTGCAGTGTTGTGGCACCAGCACCAGTGCCTAAGGCCCAATTTTTCTGCCCCTGTCTAACAGGGGCGTGTAATTACAATTTTTGAAGCAATAATTTGCAGCAGGGCTCGTTCCTGCGTTCCAACTAGAGTGTCTGTGAGGGGTTGCAGTGTTGTGGCACCAGCACCAGTGCTTAAGGCCCAATTTTTCTGCCCCTGTCTAACAGGGGCGTGTAATTACAATTTTTAATGCAATACTTTGCAGCAGGGCTCGTTCCTGCGTTCCAACTAGAGTGTCTGTGAGGGGTTGCAGTGTTGTGGCACCAGCACCAGTGCCTAAGGCCCAATTTTTCTGCCCCTGTCTAACAGGGGCGTGTAATTACAATTTTTGATGCAATACTTTGCAGCAGGGCTCGTTCCTGCGTTCCAACTAGAGTGTCTGTGAGGGGTTGCAGTGTTGTGGCACCAGCACCAGTGCCTAAGGCCCAATTTTTCTGCCCCTGTCTAACAGGGGCGTGTAATTACAATTTTTGAAGCAATAATTTGCAGCAGGGCTCGTTCCTGCGTTCCAACTAGAGTGTCTGTGAGGGGTTGCAGTGTTGTGGCACCAGCACCAGTGCCTAAGGCCTAATTTTTCAGCTCCTGTTCAACAGGGGCATGTAATTACAATTCTTGATCTAATATTTCACAGCAGGGCCCTGTGAGGGCTTACAGTGTTGTGGCCACAGCAACACCTAAGGCCCAAATTTCTGCTGAGTATATAGGGCAGGACCCTACTTTCAAACATCTAACTTACAAACGACTCCTACTTGCAAACGGAAGGAGACAACAGGAAGTGAGATGAAATCTACCCCTAGGAAGGGAAATTCTCTCCTGTAAGAGTTAATATGGGAAAACAATTTCTCCTTTCCACTGATGCTTTCCAATCCTTGTTCCACAAAAAAACCCAAATTTTCAAAAAACATTTTTCATTGGGACAAAAAAGTGAGGTGAAATCTTCTGAAGAGGAGGAAAGACAGCAAAACAAATGTCACAGGGGTGATAACCCTTCCCTATGTTTTCCAAAAAGCTTAGAAAAGATTTTTTGGCTGGAGCTAAACACGTTAAAAATGTTCAAAATTACAAACAGATTCTACTTAACAACAAACCTACAGTCCCTGTCTTGTTTGCACCGCCTGTATACTGCTGTTCAGAGTATATAGGGCCTGGTGGCCCCACACCTTTCCTTATTTTAATTTGGGTGCGGGGTTCCCCTTAATATCCATACAAGACCCAAAGGGCCTGGTAATGGACTGGGGGGGTACCCATGCCGTTTGTCTCACTGATTTTCATCCATATTGCCATGACCCGACATGACATTAAACCCGCAAGCAGTTTTAAATGAGATTTTTTCCTTTAAAAATGACATTTGTTGCAGGGACTGTTCTAAACATGGGAAACACGCGTCACTTTACAGGCATACTATAGACACCCCCCAGGTACGATATTTAAAGGAATATTTCACTTTTTTTTTTTACTTTAAGCATCATTAAAATCACTGCTCCCGAAAAAACGGCCGTTTTTAAAAGTTTTTTTTGCATTGATACATGTCCCCTGGGGTAGGACCCGGGTCCCCAAACCCTTTTTAGGACAATACCATGCAAATTAGCCTTTAAAATGAGCACTTTTGATTTCGAACGTTCGAGTCCCATAGACGTCAATGGGGTTCTAACGTTCGTGCGAACTTTCGGTCCGTTCGCGGGTTCTGGTGCGAACCGAAACGGGGGGTGTTCGGCTCATCCCTACTGCCAGTCTGCCCATCAAAAGCAGCCAATGTGCCCATTAAATTTTAAAACGTTGTACTTTTCCAGTTCTACACATGGGGTGCGGGAGCCAGGGGAGGAGAAAGAAGACCTACCTTGTCCTCCTGGCCAGCTCAGCTTCGAATCTGATCAATTCCTCCACACTGCTGCTGCTAGTTTCACTTGACCCCACTCCACTCCACGCCACGGTCAGACTCCTCCTACCTAGGCCTCTGTTCCTCCGAGTCCGATCACGCTTGCTTGCAGGCAGCATAGCAAGGGGCAGGGCCAGAGTGTCAGTGGAGCTCAAGGCCCCACCCACCCGCGGCCCGCTCCTTGATCAAATAAAAAGCAGCACTGGCACTGCGTGTGCGTGCTGCTCATGCCCGCTGTCTGATGACTGTCTGTGACAGACAGTGGGGATTTTCAGCGCCGATTTGCGGGCAGTGCATGTGGCGCTGCCCCTGCACCACTGCCGCCCCAAGGCCTGGCCTCGGTGGCCTTGTGGGAAATCCGGCCCTGCATGCACACCTCTTAATTGTATTGGGCTCAGGTAAGAAAAAGGGGGGGGGGGGCTGCAGCACAGAAGGTTTCTTCACCTTAAGAAATAAAATGCATTAAGGTGAAAAACCTTAAGGCTTTAAAACAGCTTTAAAGGGGTTGTAAACCCTGTTACACCACTTGTACCTACAGGCAGGGCTTTTTTTCTCAAACAATAGATGCTGGAACTCAACCACGACCCCTCAAAACCCCCCCCACCCACACACACCCTCCAAATCACATCAAATAGTGGGTGTGGTCAGTCAAATTTTACAAACGGTAGGAGGGTCTTAAAGGGGCATTAAATACCAGGATTGCATTACATACAGAGTGCAGAGTTCAGGGGGGTTACACACAGAGTGCAGAGCTGTCACTTGTAAACACAGAAACCAGACTTCTGTGTTTACAAGTGATTGTGGTGAGCAGCCCCCCCCCCCCCCCAAGGGTCTGAGCCAGAGGTGGTGGAACTGAGTTCCACCAAGTTCCCTCTGAAAAAAAACCCTGCCTACAGGTAAGCCTATAATAAGGCCTGGAGGAACTGTAAATATCTCCTAAACCTGCATGGTTTAGGAGATATGTACCATATACGCTTGCACCGACGTCATCTCGTATGCGCACTGAAGAAATGGCTTGCTCGTGACATTTCTTCAGCAGCATGCCGTGACTTCATCGCGGCTCTGGCCAATCACAGTGCCAGAGCCTGCGAACCCAGAAATAAGTCCAGGTGGCATGTCGCCAGTCACAGCAGTGTGTGGGGACCGCTGCAACAGCTTCGATCTAAGGTAAGTATTTCATAATGAGCTAGTATGCGATGCATACTAGCTCATTATGCCTTTGTCTTACAGGTTTTTATAGGGTTTTTGTTTTTTTGTTTTTTCGGGTTTACAACCGGTTTAAAGTGATTGTAAAGTGATTGTAAAGGCTTGTTTTTTTCTATAAAAATAGCAAACATGTTATACTTACCTGATTTGTTGCAGTGGATTTGCACAGAGCAGCCTGGATCCTCCTCTTCTCGGGTCTCTCTTCTGTGATTCTGGCCCCTCCCTCCTGTTCAGTGTCCCCATAGCAAGCAGCTTGTTATGAGGGGCACCCGAGCTGACTCAGAGTTTACTGTGTCCATTCAGACATGGAGCCCTGACCTGACCCCGCCCCCTCTCTCCCCTGATTGGCTAGCTGACTTTGATTGACAGCAGCGGGAGCCAATGGCACCGCTACTGTGTCTTAGCTAATCAGGAAGGAGAATCTCGGACGGCTGAAATACTCGTGGACATCGCTGGACAGAGAGGGACCTCAGATAATTATTAGGGGGGCTGAGGGAGGCTGCTGCACACAGAAGGCTTTTTATCTTAATGCATACCGTTACTATACTGCAGGTAAGTGAGTGGTTAACAATGTGAAATAAAATTAGATGTTTGTTAAGTCAATAGAATGGAAACTATGCAATGAAAAATATTGAAAAATTTAAGCTTTAGAGAAAAATCTTCACGGCGGTTACTGATTCGAGACAATAATTATCAACTGTACAATACTCAATAAATCAATATTTAAGAGAACAAAAATGAATATCAGGTAAAATCAATATGACATAATTACCATTCCAAAGATGGCTACTGGTCTGAACTGCTGGTCACCAGAGTTTTAGAAAGGCTGCCGTGGCTTTCAAGAAGGCTTTTGCTTAGAGAGGAAATTATTTCTTGCAACCTTAAGAGCCGTGTACACACGACCGGACTTTTCGACCGAAATTCGATCGTGTGTGGGCTTCATCTGACCTTTTCTGTCGAAAAATCTGTCAGACTTTAGAAATAGAACATGTTTCAAATCTTTCCGACGGAATCGAGTCCGATTGAAAAATCAGTTCGTCTGTACGCTAGTCCGACGGACAAAAAAGGACGCAAGGGCAGCTATTGGCTACTGGCTATGAACTTCTTTATTCTAGTCTGGTCGTACGTCATCATGTTCGAAACGATCGGACTTTGGTGTGATCGTGTGTAGGCAACTCCGTTTCATTGGAACTTCGTCGGAACTCCGCCAAAAAGTCCTTCAGGGTTCAGTCCGACGAAAAGTCTGGTTGTGTGTACACGGCAAAAGTTTCAAAGCATCAGGTGTCAAGGAATCTTCATGAATGTGAAGATATGAGTTGATGAATGATTTGTATGTGTCTGTGTGTATGATGATTCCATCCCTTCTCCATGGCACCTCTCATACTATATACCATGTGGGACAATAGGATCATAAAATTATAATACGTTCAGCCCAAAAGGTATGACTTCTATTCCACTGGTTGAAAAAATCTACTGATTAACTTTAGTGAATTCAAGTAATATCACCTTCAACCACTAGGCATGTCTGAGAGCAGAAAAACATGTTCTGAACTATCTATTAAATAATATGTTCTATTTTCATAATGTGTATCTATTTGTATAGTGGTGCTGATGAATATATATATATATATAATATTCAGGGACTCTGGTAACCGGTACAATATACAATACACTCAATATAATTTTAATTCATCAATATCATCAATAGAATGATTATTTATATGGATAAATTTATAATTCTTATATATATATATATATATATATATATATATATATATATATATATATATATATATATATGCTATGAATATCTATTCATTTAGGAAAAACACATGCTATATGTATATTTTATATGCAGATATAGTCATGATTGATAAGTCTTTTATAACAAAGATTGGTATCTTAAAACAATTCTTACTTCTAATTTGTTCTACATCAAAATATTATATTTTTACCTTATGACAGAATTATCATTGGGTCAGTAGACACTGAAATCATAATTGTATCTATGACCAGGAATATAATACATACTTTGAAGGACTTATAATCATATATATTTTAAAATATCACTGCGTAGACAGAATTCTGATGACTCCCAGAAATATTTGAAATGAACTTTGGACGGACTCAATTTGTTTTTAGATAGAGTCCAGCTGTATAAACACTCCTAGGGTCCTCACAATACGTTTTGTTAAATATGTGCACTTTCTCTTTTGAGAACAATCATGTATTGCAGTGTTGTGTCTCTCTTTATCTACCCACCAAAGACATGTAAATATATTTGGTTTCTGCTTCGCAATTAGTTTGGTTGTGTAATCTAGCATGGTTGATCCATTGAAAATTGGGAAATGTATGAAGTCATGGTGACCTTTAGTTCACTGCTGTCTTGAGGCCTAACCAATTTTACATCTCCATCTGAAATTTATGAAATGTATTATTTCTTCATCATAATTACAACAACATGTGAGAAGTCTCTATCCCTTTTTCAAACTAGCACCACACTGAACCACATGGTGTTGTGGCACCATGTGCTTGGCATGCGTGAAAATTTGCAGATTAGCAGATGTGTGCTTGTGTGTGTGTGTGTGTGTGTGGGGGGGGCATTAACAACTAACGGCACCAGATTGTCAGGGAAGCGTGCAATTTTGAGCACATACTCTACTCGCACAAGTTATAAACCTAGCCTAAAACCTCATACACACGAACGGACTTTCCGACGGTAAATCTTCGATGACAGGCCATTGTTGGTAAATCTGTGTGTACGCTCCATCGGACAATTGTTGGACTTTCTGCGGACAAAAGTTGGCTAGCAGGTTTTTAAATTTTCCATGGACAAATGCGTGTTGTCGGATTTTCCGAGCGTGTGTACACAAGTCCGTCGGACAATAGTCCAAAGTACAAACGCGCATGCTCAGAAGCAAGGATGAGCCAGAAGTGGTCGGTCTTGTAAACTAGTGTTCATAATGGAGAATTAACATTTTTGATGTGGCAAATTATGAAATGTCGAAATGCAGCGCAGAATTCTCTTCTTCTTTTCTAAAGGGATAATAATGAAGCTGCTTTGCTGGTGATACTGATGGATTTCTGCCAAACGTATTTAAAAAGGCTTTTTTTTCTAGTGATATCAGAATAATATTATGTTTTTTTATTTTTTTGGTCAAGTTACCACAACACCATTATTCTGCAACATGGCTGGTTGACGAGCAGCCGTTCAGAAACGAACTGAAAAGCGCAAAATGAAAAGCGCAAAATGAAAAGTGTGAAATGAAAAGCGCGAAATGAAAAGCGCAAAATAAAAAGCGCAAATCAACACTCACCAAACTTCTACTAACATGAAATTAGCAGAAGGAGCCCAAAGGGTGGCGCTAAAGAGCTGAAAAACAACGTAGTACGTCACTACATTCGTAATTGTTGACCAGCAATTGTGTGGCCGTGTGTATGCAAGACAAGTTTGAGCCAACGCCCTTCGGTTTTGTTGGCAAACAATCCGATCGCGTGTATGAGGCTTTAGTCCTCTCTGCAGTTGCTGAAGTGGCTGAAAGAATTTTCTGAAACCTACTCAGCTATTCCAAATAGATACTTCTGTATATAATGTTATACTTGTACATGAATACATTTAAATAAAAACATGTCGCATCACAATATTCTTTTTTTACCTTTATCTTTTGCAGTTTTCCTATAAATGATATTCTGCACTCTGTAGCTGAACAGTCTTCCTTATAAGGATCACCTAATCAATAATTAGCAACATTCAGTCTCAAACCAAATGGGAACAATAGAGATTCATTCAAATCTTTATACTTGAAAGAGATCATGTGGTGCAGTCACAGGATGTAATTGCCTTATTAAATAAAATTTATTCAGAATACCGACCTGTCAATGGAACATTCCACCTCCCAATGCTTGGCATATGCATATATATTTCATGTATAGAAAATGAATATTAAAGATATGATGAGGAATTATTAATGCTCTGGTACCGTTATGAATTCATGAAATAAAATGTTAAAGACACTACCTATCTTCTTTAATTTTTCATTTTATTTATGTTTATTTTTCCAGTACTTATGATTTTTTTTTGTTCTTTCTTTTTTTATTTTTTTTATTCAATTTTTTACAACACTACCTAGGCAGAATAGTACAAACTGAATTACCACTTAACTGCATAGAAGATAGTGTGTTGTTTTTAGTTTTCTGCATAAAGAAGTAGATAGGAACGAAAAACAACAGATTCCAGTTCCATTTACTCCAAAGTAAAAGTGTTAACGAGGGAGTATAGAAACATAAGTAGGTGTAACTTTCCAGTGTTACTGTTAGAAGACAGAGTTTTTAGAGTCTCCTAGATCTATTCTTCAAAAAAAAAAAAAGATGAAAGCAGTCAAACCCGGGCACAACAATGGCTTGGAATTTTACTAGATTTTCATAATATGGCTTGCTTTTCAAGCAGGATACTTTATGGAATGCAATTTGATGTGCCAAATATCACAAGTGCTGAAAGAGTGCTGCGAGGTGAGTCTAAAAAAATGGTGAATGGTATCAGAAAACAAACAAAACAGAAGATACAAACAAATGATCTTTATTGACCTTCAAAATAATCACCATCCTTTACAACACACCTTTGGCAATGTTCATAAAGCTTCTGGAAACTGTCAGCAAAGGCCTCTTTAAAGTGGTGTTCCGGCCAAAATTATACTTTTTAAATAAAAATACCCCTATAATACACAAGCTTAATGTATTCTAGTAAAGGTAGTCTGTAATTTAAGGTCTGTTTTGTTAGTTTATAGCAGTAGTTTGTTATTTTATAATGGTGTGTAATAGGGGGCGCTAGAGACCTAACAAACATATGCTTCTACCATTAAGTGCACTCACTAACCAAATCAGTCTCAGTGAACTGGGTGGTGTTGACTGTGCTAAACTAGTGATACCACAAACACATGATTTATGCTACAAAAATGATATAAAATACAATATAAAAAATATTAATTAAAAGAATCCAGTGAAAAGAATTTTTTGAACAAAATTAGTGCAAGTGAAATGAATAGATCGTGATGTCTAATAGTCCCAATCCATTGAAGAGATCAGAGCAAAGCAGTTGAAACCAACATCACAGCAGACACATGGATCCTCACAAATGCAACAATTTAAGCGTTGATATAAAGGTTCCGTCACCCAAGAGGAAAAACACCTGAAGGTAATAGATATCTGCTTACCAGATACCAATGACTTCTTTAACTAAAAAGAAAGTCATTAGTGCTTGTACAGGATTGTGCCTGTTCACATGAAGGCTGGGAGGCTGGATGGTACTTTAGGCATTGAACCCTCCCGTCCCATTCATTCAGGATAGGAAATATGAGAAACAAAAAGGAATCCTCATAGCGTAAAACCGTTTAATATATAAAATTAGAGAACAATAAAAATAGCCAAATGGCCTCTTACATTGGACGGTGCCTACCCGGCACTGGGACTGCTCGCATGTCAGGGTGAGTGGAGTCAAGAACCCTTCACATCACATCGCACATGCGGCATGCGTTCCACTCCGTGCGTCTAGCTAACCAGCTAATCCGGAAGTAGGTGGGACGAATCTGGACATGTGACCACGTACCGCTCCGACGTACGTTTCGTTTGTGAACGTCATCAGGGAAGCGTCAGACGCTTCCCTGATGACGTTCACAAACGAAACGTACGTCGGAGCGGTACGTGGTCACATGTCCAGATTCGTCCCACCTACTTCCGGATTAGCTGGTTAGCTAGACGCACGGAGTGGAACGCACGCCGCATGTGCGATGTGATGTGAAGGGTTCTTGACTCCACTCACCCTGACATGCGAGCAGTCCCAGTGCCGGGTAGGCACCGTCCAATGTAAGAGGCCATTTGGCTATTTTTATTGTTCTCTAATTTTATATATTAAACGGTTTTACGCTATGAGGATTCCTTTTTGTTTCTCATATTTCCTATCCTGAATGAATGGGACGGGAGGGTTCAATGCCTAAAGTACCATCCAGCCTCCCAGCCTTCATGTGAACAGGCACAATCCTGTACAAGCACTAATGACTTTCTTTTTAGTTAAAGAAGTCATTGGTATCTGGTAAGCAGATATCTATTACCTTCAGGTGTTTTTCCTCTTGGGTGATGGAACCTTTATATCAACGCTTAAATTGTTGCATTTGTGAGGATCCATGTGTCTGCTGTGATGTTGGTTTCAACTGCTTTGCTCTGATCTCTTCAATGGATTGGGACTATTAGACATCACGATCTATTCATTTCACTTGCACTAATTTTGTTCAAAAAATTCTTTTCACTGGATTCTTTTAATTAATATTTTTTATATTGTATTTTATATCATTTTTGTAGCATAAATCATGTGTTTGTGGTATCACTAGTTTAGCACAGTCAACACCACCCAGTTCACTGAGACTGATTTGGTTAGTGAGTGCACTTAATGGTAGAAGCATATGTTTGTTAGGTCTCTAGCGCCCCCTATTACACACCATTACTTATTTGATTGTTCCATTCAAATTAAGGGGAGCAGCTTGTATTTGTTGTGTTTTTTTTTGAGTGTGTGGTTTTCCACTCACCAATTCACTCATTATATACTTTGAAATTTTTTAAATTTTTTTTTTATTATTTTTTATTTTTTATTTTTTACCAAAGGCGCGAAAGTATTGTTTATTTATTATTGTTATTTTATAAACTTACAGCAGGCCGCGGCCATATTAAGTGTGGGCATCTGAAGCCAGACTGTATTTCTTCCTGGATCTCATCCTTGCAGATCTCGCACATGCTCAGTGCAGCACAAGCAGTGTAATAGGTTTCAGGTCAGGTTTCCATAGCAACGGCAGTTTCAGAGGAAGTTGCCGCCCCACATGCTCAGTGCAGCCCAAGCAGTGTAATAGGTTTCAGATCAGGTTTCCATAGCAACAGCAGTTTCAGAGGAAGTTGCCGCCCCTTCCCAGAAGGCATTGCAAACAGGAAATGATGCGATGGGCCGCGGCCAGGGAGGAGGAAGTGAAAAATGAACACAGCAGATATACAGTAGGTGTTGAGAAAAAAAATAAAAAATATCCAATTTGTTTACAGTGTACAGTTTAGTGAGGGATGCTGAAGAGTTGTAAAAGTGGGTGGAACTCCACTTTAACCCCTTCCTGCCGAGCGCACGCAGATGTGCGTACTCGGCTTTCGGGGTTTATACCGGGATGATGCCCGCAGCTGCAGGCATCATCCCGCTACTGTTTTTTAGAGCCGGCGATCGGCTATCCAGGTATAACAAACCATGCGGCTAAAAGCCGCTCGGCTGTTGTACCGGAGGAGCGGGAGGGGACGTCCAAATGGGACGGGATAGGCACTTTCCACTGACAGATGCGTACGAGCTTGCCGCTCGCTGGAGTTCTTTGCTGTGTGTTATGTGAGTACCGCTTATCTTAATAAACTCGACTCGACTTTGGTTCAAACTACTACACTATGTGGCATACCCTTCTTTTCATTTATGGCTGCTACGCCCCCTGAGGGTCTGAGACATATGGAGATCTAGCCCAGGATCCAGGATCAACATAAGAAGGAGCTGGTGTCAGCGGTTGTGATTTATGCTGTGACCTCAGTATTATGAGGTAAGGGGCCACTGCTTATCAGTGTCGGATTGGTGCATGAAGAGGATCCACTATCCCTCTCTGGTCTATACACTTCACGGTTTCCTCCTATCTGATTGAATGGTCTATGGAGAAATCTTGTTTTATGTATAAATTCACCGATTGGCACTATATGGACTGATTTGTTATTGAAGCCACTGATTTTATTGCACATGTCACTTTTTGTATTTTTGCATTTTCCTTGTTGCTTTATATTATACATGAGCAAATTTTATAGACCCATCACTGGTCCCGTTTGCACTGGACACTTTTGATATTTTAGTGCGCCCTGAGGTATGCTCGGACGCACAACACTATATCGGTTTGCACTGAATGCTCTGTACTTTTTTACTAATGTTATGCCGGATGTATCAATTTTTTTAAGTATATTTGCACCAAGTTTTATTAAATTATATTGATATGTAATTTTGGAGAATGTATACACCTTATTGCACTCTGCACTTTGTTTTTGCATATTAGCAAGTTCACTTTTAGTGTATCTCACTCCCTCACAAGGATAGCTCTATACTCAGATTGGGAGTTTCCCAGCACGATTTTTAATTTTTTTGGATTAGCGTAGCACCATACTTAATACCCATTTTATTGTTGTAATAGGGGTGAGTCAGGTCCCTATTCGGTGCAAGCAGCTTTTCCTGTGTCATTTTATTTTTTTACATGGTAGCGTGGGAATAACCATTCTAGATTGGCGATCTGAATACCTTGAAATGCAAAGGAGGGATTGGAGGTCTTTTAGACCCCCGATCCCTCCATAAAGAGTACCTGTCACCACCTATTACCGTCACAAGGGTTGTTTACAATCCTTGTGACAGCAATAAAAGTGATCAAAATAATTTTTTTAAACACAATTTATTAATATAAAAATGAATAAAACAAAAAAGAAAAAAATGTTTTAAAGCGCCCCCGTCCCACGCGAGCTTGCGCAGCAAAGAAAACGCATACGGAAGTTGCGCCCGCATATGTAAACGGTGTTCAAAACACACATGTGAGGTATCACCACGATCGTCAGAACGAGAGCAATAATTCTAGCACTAGACCTCCTCTGTAACTCTAACCTGGTAACCGTAAAAAAAATTTAAATTGTCGCCTATGGAGATTTTTAGGTACCATGTCGCCATTCCACGAGTGTGTGCAATTATTATTATTATTATTATTATTCAGGATTTATATAGCGCCAACAGTTCACGCAGCGCTTTACAATATAAAGGGAGACAATACAGTTATAATACAATACAATACAATAGGATTAAGAGGGCCCTGCTCAGAAGAGCTTACAATCTAATAGGGTGGGGCAGGTGGTACAAAAGGTTGTAACTGTGGGGAATGAGCTGGTGGAAGTGGTAGGAGATTAGTTGGAGATGTGATAGGCTTTCCTGAAGAGATGAGTTTTCAGGGATTGCCTGAAGGTAGCAAGAGTAGGGGATAGCCGGATATATGGAGGTAGCGAGTTCCAGAGGATGGGAGAGGCTCTGGAGAAATCCTGGAGACGAGCATGGGAGGAGGAGATGAGAGAGCTTGAAAGCAGGAGGTCTTGAGAAGAGCGGAGAGGTCGATTTGGGTGATATTTGGAGACAAGATTAGTGATGTAGCTTGGGGCAGAGTTGTGAATGGCTTTGTATGTTGTGGTTAGAATTTTGAATTTAATTCGCTGGGTGATTGGGAGCCAGTGTAGGGATTGAAGTAGAGGGTTGGCAGACACTGAGCGGTTGGTAAGGTGGATACGTCTGGCAGCAGCATTCATGATAGACTGAAGAGGGGATAGCCTATGGAGAGGTAAGCCAATGAGAAGGGAGTTGCAATAGTCAAGGCGGGAGATAACAAGGGAGTGAATGAGGAGCTTGGTGGTTTCTTTTGTTAAAAAAGGGCGAATTTTAGAGATGTTACGGAGGTGAATTCTACAAACTTTTGACAGCGATTGGATTTGAGGCTGAAATGACAAGTCAGAGTCTAGGATTACACCTAGTACCCTGGCGTGAGGGGAGGGACTGATGGTTGCATTGTTGATTTTGATGGAAAAGTCATGGAGGGGGGCACGGGCAGGGGGGAATATTAATAGCTCAGTTTTAGAGAGATTTAGTTTAAGGAAGTGGTGCGACATCCATGCTGATATGTCAGTTAGTAAGTTAGTAATGCGAGAGGAGACTGAAGGAGTGAGGTGAGGAGTAGACAGATAGATTTGGGTGTCATCAGCGTATAAGTGGTATTGGAAGCCGTGGGCAGTTATTAAGTGACCAAGGGAAGAGGTGTAGATAGAGAAGAGAAGGGGTCCAAGAACCGAGCCTTGGGGGACCCTCACAGAAAGGGGCAATGGAGAGGAGGAGACAGAGTTGTAGGTGACACTGAAGGAGCGCTGTGATAAATAGTCAGAGAACCAGGATAGAGCAGAATCTCGGAGGCCAAGGGAATGTAGTTTATTGAGAAGGAGCAGATGGTCAACAGTATCAAAGGCCGCAGAGAGGTCAAGTAGTAGGAGTATGGAGTACTGGCTGTTGGTTTTAGCAGTTAGTAAATCGTTAGTGAGTTTTAGTAAGGCAGTTTCCGTGGAGTGCAGCGAGCGAAAGCCAGACTGTAAGGGGTCCAGAAGGTTATTGTCATTGAGGTAGGAGCTAAGACAGTTGTAGACTAAGCATTCTAGAAGTTTAGAGGTGAATGGGAGCAATGAGATGGGTCTTAAGTTGTTCAGGTCGGTAGGGTCCAGTGAGGGCTTTTTAAGAATGGGAGTGATCTGCGCATGTTTTAGAGGGGAGGGGAAAATGCCACTAGAGAGGGAGAGATTGAAGATGTGGGTGAGGGAGCATAGGATAGAAGAAGAGGGTGACCGTAGTAGTTGTGAGGGAACAGGATCCAAGGGACAATTGGTTAGGTGGGCATCCGAGAAAATTTTTGTAACCTCTTCCGTAGTAGCCAATTCAAAAGAGGAGAGTGTTGAATGTGCTGCTAGGCAAGGTATGTTGGGTGGGGAAGACGTACGCACAGTGGAGATGTCCTCACGAATTGCATCGATCTTGTCTTTGAAGTGATTGGCAATCTCTTGGGCAGTGAGTGAGTTAGTGGGTAGAGGGGGTGGTGGACGAAGCAGAGAGTTAAAGGTTGAAAAGAGCCGACGGGGACTGGATGACAAGGAATTAATAAGAGAGACAAAGTAGGCTTGTTTGGCAGCATGGAGGCATGAATTGTATTTTAGAAGGGCAGATTTATATAGGGTGAAGTCTTGCAGGCATTTGGTCGTTCAAGAGCACGGCAATGTCTCTTGAGATTTCTAGTGTTGTCAGTTTGCCAGGGTTGTAACGGTCGGGGCCTGATTCTGCGTGTGGTTAGAGGAGCAAGTGCATCTAGTGATGATGAGAGTGAACTGTTGTAGACAGAGGTGGCCAGGACAGGACAGGGGAGAGATTATGTCATATAGGTGGTCAGTAGCAGAATAGGGAAGAGAAGGGTTAAAGTGGCGAAGGTTTCTACAAGTAATTGTTTGCTGCTTGGAGGGATGGGTGGTTGGAGGCAAGGATACAGTGAAAGTAATGAGGTTGTGATCAGGGGTGTTGGTGAGGTTGCCAGGGTTGCAGAGATGGGAGAATACAAGGTCAAGGGTATTACCATTGGAGTAAGTGGAAGTATGTGTCCATTGGGTTAGGTCAAAAGATGAGGTTAAGTCGAGAAGTTTAGCTGTAGTTGGGCTGTTAACATTGACAGGAATGTTAAAGTGACCAAGAATAATGGTGGGTATTTCAGAGGAGAGAAAGTAGGGTAGTCAGGCAGCAAAGTCATCAAGAAAGCGCGATACCGGTCCTGGAGGTCCAAAAATGGCTGCAATTCTCAGAGAAATGGGAGAAAACAGACAAAGACAGTGCATCTCGAAAGAAGAGAGGGATAGAGAGGGAGGGACAGGAAGGACTTGGAAGGTGCTTTGTGGGGACAGAAGGAAGCCAACTCCACCTCCTTTCTGTCTGTTGGGTCTGGAGGAGTGAGTCCAATGGAGAACACCATGGGAGAGGGCAGCAGGAGAAGCTGAGTCAAAATTTTGAAGCCAGGTTTCTGTTATGGCGAGTATGTTCAAGCCATGAGAGATGAAGAGGTCATGTACAGATGTTAGCTTGTTACAGATGGAGCGGGTGTTCCAAAGGGCACATGAGATTGGTGGGCTGCTTTGAGGAACCAGGGGGATAGAATTTGGACTGAGTGGATTGTGGTGGTTGCCAGAGGGGGAGGGGTATTGGATATGTGGCTTGCATTTGGAAAATGGCGGACCAGGATTAGGAGAAATGTCACCTGAGACTAGGAGAAGGAGGAGGGTGAGGAAGGCAAGGTGGGAGTGGGATGTGCATGAGCGCACGTGTCTAGTGGCCCTGGTGTTTAAGTCAGTATGTGGGTGCAGCAACTGCAGGAGATGATGGGTGCCATAGTAGGGAGAGGGTAGGAGTGAGGGTGATATGTGCATGCTGCAGGGAAGAGAGGAGGGGTAGAGTAAAGATAATTTGAGGATAGAAGACACCAATGTGAGAAGGAAGAGAATAAGGAGCATGTTAGTGGACAGAGAGTGGGAAACTAACCTAATATAAAATAAATGTCAAAGCTGGTTTGCTTGTCATCTTGCAGAGTGGAGCAGAGTTCTTGTTGTTCATGCAGCTTTAGTTATCCTGCTTTCGTTAAACTGCGTCGGTGAAACTGCGCATCACTCGTGACAGAGCCATGATGTCTGCGCCTTGCCCCTGTCTGCGCCACCCCATAAGCTGTCATAAATTTATAGGGAGACTAAGCAGGGATGCATTTCTCAGTTGGTCATTATTGGGTCTGATGTGAGACACCTGAATATGGGGAGGAGATGACCAGATACAGACACAGGCTAGGGTCGTAAAGCTAATTACCTCTCTTGATCACTCAAGCCACATGGAGTTGAGAATCAATCACCAGTAATATTGCTATTGCAGTGTGTTTGTTATAGAGCTAGCAGTAAATATGGAAGTTTAAAGATATGGCAGCAGGAGACAATTACCAAAAATAATTCACAGCAAAGTCAGTTCAGTAGGGATGTGCAGTTGGATAGGAGACAATTACCAAAAATATTAACAGCAGACTCAGCAAAGTCAGTTCAGTAGGGATGTGCAGTTGGATAGGAGACAATTACCTGTAAAAGAGCAGAGAAGACATGATCAGAATTGATAACTGCGTCGGTGAAACTGCGCATCAATCATGACAGAGCCACTCAGGACAGAGCCATGATGTCTGCGCCTTGCCCCTGTCAATTATAAAGCGTGACATGTTTGGTATCTATTTACTCGGTGTAACATCATCTTTCACATTATACAAAAAATTGGGCTAACTTTACTGTTTGTTTTTTTTTTAATTCATGAAAGTGTCCCTTTTCCCAAATAGTTGTGTTTAAAACACCGCTGCACAAATACCGTGTGATATAAAATATTGCAACAATCATAATTTTATTCTCTAGATTCTCTGCTAAAAAATATATATATAATGTTTGGGGGCTTCTAGCAAAAAGTACGGATTTTAACTTGTAAACACCAAATGTAAAAAATAGGCTAAAGCCCCAAACACACGATAGAACTTTGTACAAACTTTCCCTTGGATTTTTGTACAAAGGGCGTTGGCCAGAAGTTTGTCTTGCATACAGAGGACAGGACTTTTCCAGCCAACTTTCACCAAATCACATGGTTTTTCAGCTCTTTACCACCACCCTTTGGTCAACTTCTGTATTGTTGTCTGATATTGTGTCAATCTCGCCACTTTTATTGGCGAGATTGACACATTGCGAGCCGTATTCACACTGGTGCAGGGATCCGACTTGGATCCCTGCCAATGCCAGGCACTGTGTTTGGTATGAATCTTGAGGGGGAACTCCACGCCAAATTTTTTATAAAAAACCGGCATGGGTTCCCCTCCAGGGGCATACCAGGCCCCTTAGATCTGGTATGGATTTAAGGGGAACCCCCCTACACTGAAAAAACAGCGTGTGGGTCCCCCCCAAATCCATACCAGACCCTTATCCAAGCACACAGCCCGGCCGGTCAGAAAAGGGGGTGGGGATGAGCGAGCGCCCCCCCTCCTGAGCCGTACCAGGCCGCATGTCCTCAACATGGGGAGTGGGTGCTTTGGGGGAGGGGGCGCCCTGCGGCCCCCCCCACCCCAAAGCACTTTGTCCCCATGTTGATGAGGACAAGGGCCTCTTCCCGACAACCCTGGCCATTGGTTGTCGGGGTCTGCGGGCAAGGGGCTTATTGGAATCCGGGAGCCCCCTTTAATAAGGTGGCCGCCAGCCCTATGTTAATGAGTATAGGGTACATCATACCCCTACCCATTCACCTAGGGAAAAAAGTGTCAAGACTTCCGACTCCAGGGGTCTTCTTCCGACTTTGGGGGTCTTCTTCTGACTCTGGGGGTCTCTCCGGCCTCTTCTCCCTCTCTCCGTTGTCTTCTCCATGCTCTCTGGTTCTTCTCCAGTGCCTTCTTCCTTCTTATATAGGCGGTGACCCCGCCCCCTATGACATCACAGTCCTGGGGCATGCTGGGACTGTGAGGTCATAAGGGGGCGTGGTCATAGGCTGACATGACCACGCCCCCGTATGACCTCACAGTCCCTATATAAGTCATAGCAGAGCACACAGACAGCATTACAACCGGACAGAGTGTCGTGTCAACATCTCTGGAAGAGAAGAGGGAAGAAGACAATCCAGATGTCCGAGACTGGCAGAAGGAAGAAGGCACCGGAGAGGAACCAGAGAGCGTGGAGACGACACCGGAGAGAGGGAGAAGAGGCCCTGAGAGACCCCCAGAGTCGGAAGAAGACCCCCGGAGCTGCCTAATAAATTACTTTTAAAACTTGTGTACTGTGTTTTTTTATTAACACTTTTGTTCCCTGGGTGAATGGGTAGGGGTACCATGTACCCCATACTCATTCACATTGGGTGGGGGGCTGGGATCTGGGGGCCCCCCTATTAAAGGAGGCTCCCGGATCCCGATAAGCCCCTCGCCCGCAGACCCCGACAACCAACGACCAGGGTTGTCGGGAAAAGGCCCTTGTCCTCATCAACATGGGGACAAGGTGCTTTGGGGGAGGGGGGCCGCAGGTACACATGCGGCCTGGTATGGCTCAGGAGGGGGGGGCACTCGCTCATCCCCACCCCCTTTCCTGACCGGCCAGGCTGCATGCTCGGATAAGGATCTGGTATGGATTTTGGAGGGACCTCCACCCGTTTTTTTCGGCGTAGGGGGTTCCCCTTAAAATCCATACCAGACCTAAGGGCCTGGTATGCCCCCAGAGGGGAATTCCCTCTTGCGCTCTCCGCAATAGGAAAATGTGTTTTTCCTATTGCAGCCGGCGCGAGATGTACAGTACCCTGTTGCAGAGAATCAGCGCGATGGGTTTGCGCTGGAAACATTCTCGCAGCCGCGTACTGTAGTTTGTACAAAAGTCCGATGCTTTTGTGTACACACGATCGGACTTTGCTCCATCTGACTTTTGTTGCCGGAAAGTTTGTCCGTTCGCACAGCCAACAAAAGTCCGATGGAAATAGAAAAAGTTTGTCCGATGGAGCGTACACACGGTCGGATGTTGCTCCAAAACAGCTAATTTGCATGTTTGTTGTCAAAAATTCTGATCGCATGTATGGGCCTTTAGTCATGAAAGGGTTTAAGAAGCGATTGCAGAACCGTTGTCACACATTCTTGGATTGCCACCACATCCACCAAACATTGTCTTGGCCTTGGACTTTTGTGGGCAACTCTTTCTGGGTCGCGGGAAAGACAATGAATGCCATTATATTGATTGCCGCTTGGATTTTGAATCGAACTGGTAGCACAAGGTCACATCCCCTGTGATATTGATTTGGAGAAAGGATGGATCCTGGTCACACATGGTAATGACATCTACAAAAGTTTCCATCCGTTTCGCTTTCTGTTCATCTGTCAGCTTGTGCGGCACACACCGGCAACAGATCTTCCGCTTACCCAAATCTTCATGGACGATGGTGCACACTGTGTCCTTGCTAATGCCAAATTCCTCCACCATCAATCATAGAGTCAGTCACCTATCTTGTGCCAGCATTTGTAGCACTCGCTTGATCATGTCTGGGATTTAGCTTGTTGGTGGCTGACCCAAACATGGCTCAACCTCAGTTTTCCCGTTGCAAAAGCACTTGAACCAGTCGTAAAAAAAATTTTCTGCTCACGGCTTCCCTCCCATACACTTGCACCAACGTTTCATGTGTCTCTATCTCTGTTTTTCCCAATTTATAGCATAACTTGATGTTGCTCACTCATTGCTTCATTGCACTGTGATACTACCTCTCACATTGACTACGTTCAATTGCCCGCAGCGGGTTTACCCTAACGGTCACGTATACCCCACGATAGATGGCGCTTCTCAATGTGTCTCTGGATACCCATGTGCGTGCGCAAGCCTGGCCCATGTTGCCGTTGAGATATCAGACCATTCACTGAACTTTTTAGACACACATTGTATATTGGTTACAAAAAGGTGCTTGCTAGGGATGAGCTTCGTGTTCGAGTCGAACCCATATTCGACTCGAACATCGTCTGTTCGCCCATTCGCCGCGAACGATATGGGCCGTTCGCGCCAAATTCGTGTGGCGCGTCACGGCCCATAATTCACTGCGGCATCGCAGTGCATTACTGGCTGATGATTGGCCAAGCATGCACTATGACCCGCATGCTTGGCCAATCACAGCGCCGCCTGAACAGAGAGCCGTAATTGGCCAAAGCCAAGGAGGCTTTGGCCAATTATGGCTCAGGGGATTTAGTACACGCCCCACACTATATAAGGCCGCCTGCACGGCGGCCCTGTGTAGTGTGTGTTCCGGCGTTCATTGAGAGAGAGAGAGAGAGACAGACAGTGACATTTGATTTGAGTTAGATAGATTAGGCAGAACAGTCAGTCAGTTAGCTGCACTTACAGTGTATTGTGTATTTATATGCATCCCAGGTGTTGCATATATATATATATATATACACTGTATTCAGTTTAGCTAGATCCGTTCTTGTTATCTTCCTACTGACAGGCAGGCTTGTCTTGTTACAGTATTTACAGCTACCTGAAGAAAATTACTGGTGTTCTTTTGATCCTATTAGTACCACAGTCAGGCAGCTAGACTGTTTACAGTTAGTGCAGTGCGTCCTGCTCACAGTGTTCAGCTAGATCCATTCCTGTTATCTTCTTACTGACAGGCAGGCTTGTCTTGTTACAGTATATACAGCTACCTGAAGAAAATTGCTGGTGTTCTTTTGATCCTATTAGTACCACAGTCAGGCAGCTAGACTATTTACAGTTAGTGCAGTGCGTCCTGCTCACAGTGTTCAGCTAAACCTACAAGTTAGTGGGGTGCGTCCTGCTCACAGTGTTCAGCTAAACCTAAAAGTTAGTGCAGTGCGCCCTGCTCACAGTGTTCAGCTAGATCCGTTCCTGTTATCTTCTTACTGACAGGCAGGCTTGTCTTGTTACAGTATATACAGCAACCTGAAGAAAATTGCTGGTGTTCTTTTGATCCTATTAGTACCACAGTCAGGCAGCTAGACTATTTACAGTTAGTGCAGTGCGTCCTGCTCACAGTGTTCAGCTAAACCTACAAGTTAGTGGGGTGCGTCCTGCTCACAGTGTTCAGCTAAACCTACAAGTTAGTGCAGTGCGTCCTGCTCACAGTGTTCAGCTAGATCCGTTCCTGTTATCTTCTTACTGACAGGCAGGCTTGTCTTGTTACAGTATATACAGCTACCTGAAAAAAATTACTGGTGTTTTTTTGATCCTATTAGTACCACAGTCAGGCAGCTAGACTATTTACAGTTAGTGCAGTGCGTCCTGCTCACAGTGTTCAGCTAAACCTACAAATTAGTGGGGTGCGTCCACCTCACAGTGTTCAGCTAAACCTACAAGTTAGTGGGGTGCGTCCTGCTCAGAGTGTTCAGCTAAGCCTACAAGTAAGTGGGGTGCCTCCTGCTCACAGTGTTCAGCTAGATCCGTTCCTGTTATCTTCTTACTGACAGGCAGGCTTGTCTTGTTACAGTATATATAGCTACCTGAAGAAATTTACTGGTGTTTTTTTGATCCTATTAGTGCCACAGTCAGGCAGCTAGACTATTTACAGTTAGTGCAGTGCGTCCTGTTCACAGTGTTCAGCTAAACCTGCAAGTTAGTGGGGTGCGTCCTGTTCACAGTGTTCAGCTAAACCTACAAGTTAGTGGGGTGCGTCCACCTCACAGTGTTCAGCTAAAGCTACCTGTAGAAGGTTGGTGGTGTTCTCATACTACAGGCAGGCAGTTGATTTTGCTAGCTGCAGTATCAGTACATATATATATATATATATATATATATATATATATATATATATCCCAGCTTAGTGCAGCTACAGGCCATTAGTATGTCTGGAAGGCCAAGAAGGAGAGGTAGACAGTCACAAGCCAATAAGAGAGGGCAAGCAGGCTCTGTGTCTAGTGCTGGTCGTGGAGACGGTGCATCCTCATCAGCACGTGGCCGTGGGACACGCTTGGCCTTTTTTTTGGCAGCTGGCCGCGTTGAGCCGCAACATGCGGAAGACTTGGTCGAGTGGATGACCAAGCCGTCCTCATCCTCCTCATCCTCTCTCACCCATGCCCAGGGTACTTTGTCTGGCAAAGCAGCGGCCTCTTCCCTCGGCTCAATGTCATCAGTGACTCCTTCCCGAACTGTTTGACCACAGTGTTAGGTACATGCTCCAGGAGGATGCCCAGCGTTTGGAAGGCTCTGATGATGATACTGAGCTCGATGAAGTCAGTAACATGAGCACGGACAGAGGGGGTGCCTAAGAAGGACAGCAATCTGGCAGTCATGCTCCCGCTGCTGCATCAGATCGCACCGCTGCTATTTGCAACATATGTCTCAAGCGTATCTCGCGTGGCCAAAACATCTCCCGCTTGGGTACCACATGCTTGACCAGACATATGTTGACCTGCCATGCAGTTCGTTGGCAAGCGTATCTAAAAGACCCACACCAAAGAACAAAGAGGACCTCTCCTTGCTCCTCATCAGCTGAGATTTCCAACCCCACTATACCTTCAGTCCTCTCTGAGACCTGCACTGAGAGGAATGAAGGTGTAGAATTAGGTGTGTCACAGCCAAGTACTTGTGGGCAATCTGCTTTTGGTACACCGACGTCAGATTGTACCAGGCAAATTTCCCTGCCCCAGCTGCTGCACCGCCGAAAGAAGTTTGCTCCCAGCCATCCACATGCCCAGCGGTTGAATGCTAGCTTGGCAAAATTGCTAGCACTTCAACTGCTGCCTTTTCAGTTGGTAGACTCTGCCCCCTTCCGTGAGTTTGTGGAATGTGCGGTTCCTCAGTGGCAGGTACCCAAACGCCACTTTTTCTCACGGAAGGCGATTCCGGCTCTCTACCGGCATGTAGAAGGCAATGTCCATGCCTCGCTGGACAGGGCGGTCAGCGGTAAGGTGCATATTACCGCTGACTCATGGTCCAGCAGGCATGGACAGGGACGTTACCTAAGTTTCACGGCGCATTGGGTGACTCTGCTGGCAGCTGGGAAGGATGCAGGACAAGGTGCAGTAGTGTTGGAGGTTGTTCCGCCACCATGCCTCCAAAATGCTAATGATTGTGACACACCTCTCTCCTCCACCCCCTCCTCTTCTTCTTCCTCCATGGCCTCTTCCTGTGCTTTGTCCTCGGAACCAGCGGTGCTCCGTAGCCGTTCAAGGGGCTACGCAAGTACGCAGGCCAAAAGATGCCATGCGGTGCTTGAGCTGGTGTGCTTGGGGGACAGGAGCCACACTGGGGCAGAGGTTCTGTCAGCTCT
Source organism: Aquarana catesbeiana (assembly GCF_042186555.1). Classification (NCBI taxonomy): domain Eukaryota; kingdom Metazoa; phylum Chordata; class Amphibia; order Anura; family Ranidae; genus Aquarana; species Aquarana catesbeiana. The sequence continues at coordinate 244,916,461 of NC_133334.1, read as the reverse complement.
GCAGGGGCAGGTTCAGAGGTGGTTGATGCCAACTTAAGGCAGGAATGGTGGTTTGCGACAATGGCACCAACCTCCTCTCTGCCCTCCGACAGGGACAAATGACCCATGTGACCTGTTTGGCTCACGTCCTTAACTTGGTGGTGCAGCGGTTCTTGGGCAGGTACCCGGGCTTACAGGATGTCCTGAGGCAGGCCAGGAAAGTCTGTGTGCATTTCCGCCGGTCATATAATGCCAGTGCTCGGCTGACGGACCTCCAAGAGGAGTTTAACCTGCCCAAGAACCGCCTAATCTGTGACATGCCCATCAGGTGGAACTCAACGTTGGCCATGCTGCAGCAGCTGCACACGCAGCAGAGGGCCATCAATGAGTACCTGTGCGACTATGGCACCAGGACAGGGTCAGGGGAGCTTGTTTTTTTTCCCCACGCCAGTGGGCCATGATCAGGGATGCATGCACTGTCCTGTCACCATTTGAGGAGGCCACGAGGATGGTGAGCAGTGACGGTGCATGCATCAGTGACACTGTCCCCCTTGTCCACCTGTTGGAGCACACGCTGCGTGGAATAATGGACAGGGCACTTGAGGCAGAACAGAGGCAGGAAGAGGAGGACTTCCTTAGCTCTCAAGGCCCCCTTTATCCAGACAGTGTTCCTGCGTGCCCGCCGATCACACAGGAAGAGGAGGAGGAGGAGGAGGAGGAGGAGGAAGATTGTGTCAGTATGGAGGTGGAGCCTGGCACTCAGCATCAGCAGCAGTCTTTAAGGGATCAGTCCCAAGAAACACATGGACTTGTACGTGGCTGGGAGGAGGTAGGTGGCTGCGGACCATGTCGTCCTTAGTGACCCAGAGGAATCCGGACCGAATGCCTCAGCAAACCTACGCTGCATGGCCTCCCTGATCCTGCAAAGCCTGCGTAAGGATCCTCGTATTCGTGGTACCAAGGAGAAGGACCAATACTGGGTGGCAACCCTCCTTGATCCACGTTACAAGGGTAAGGTTGCGGACCTTATCTTGCCAGCGCAGAGGGAGCAGAGGATGAAACATCTTCGGGAGGCCTTGCAGAAAGGTCTGTGCAACGCGTTCCCAGAGACTGGGAGGTTACAAACTCCTGTTTCTGGACAACGTGTTGCTGAGGCTTCGGTCAGTCAAAGAAGGAGCGGTGGAGAAGGTGGCCGTCTGACCGATGCGTTCAGACAATTTTTTGGTCCGCAGCCCCAAGGTATGATCGGTTCCAGCAACCATCGCCAGCGTCTGTTTTACATGGTGCAGGAATACCTAGGGGCAAGATCAGACTTGGACACCTTTCCCACCGAAAATCCTCTGGGTTACTGGGTCTTGAGGATGGATCACTGGCCAGAGCTTGCACAGTATGCAATTGAGCTACTGGCCTGTCCTGCATCCAGCGTTCTTTCGGAACGCACATTCAGTGCTGCTGGAGGCGTGGTAACCGATCACAGGGTGCGTCTGTCCACCGACTCGGCCGATCGACTGACCTTCATAAAAATGAACCAGTCTTGGATCACCACCAGCTACCAAGCACCTGATGCTGATGTAACCGAATAATTTTTTTTGAAATCTCAGATCCCTTCAAAGACTGCCTATGCTGATGCTGAGTGACTATCCCTGAGTAATTATCCTCTTCCTCCTTAATCATCACGCTGATAGCTTGTAAGAACATTTTTGGTTCTGGGCGCCACCACCAGTGCCTAAGGCACAATTTTTCTGCCCCTGTTTCACAGGGGCGTGTAATTACAATTTTTGATGCAATACTTTGCAGCAGGGCTCGTTCCTGCGTTCCAACTAGAGTGTCTGTGAGGGGTTGCAGTGTTGTGGCACCAGCACCAGTGCCTAAGGCCCAATTTTTCTGCCGCTGTTTAACAGGGGGGTGTAATTACAATTTTTGATGCAATACTTTGCAGCAGGGCTCCTTCCTGCATTCCAACTAAAGTGTCTGTGAGGGGTTGCAGTGTTGTGGCACCAGCACCACCACCACCACCACCACAGGCCCAATTTTTCTGCCCCTGTTCAACGGGGGCATGTAATTACAATTCTTGATCTAATATTTCACAGCAGGGCCCATTTCTGCACCCACCAAGAGCGAGTGAGGACTTACAGTGTTGTGGCACCAGCACCACCACCACCAAAGGCCCAGTTTTTCTGCCCCTGTTCAACAGGGGCATGTAATTACAATTCTTTATCTAATATTTCACAGCAGGGCCCTGTGAGGGCTTACGTTGTTGTGGCCACAACAACACCTAAGGCCCAAATTTCTGCTGAGTATATAGGGCAGGCCCCTACTTTCAAACATCTAACTTACAAACGACTCCTACTTGCAAACGGAAGGAGACAACAGGAAATGAGATGAAATCTACCCCTAGGAAGGGAAATTCTCTCCTGTAATGCCGCATACACACGGTCGGACTTTCTAGAAAGCTAGGTCCGACGTACTTGCCGCCAGACTTCCGGCGGACTACCGCCGGACTTTCTGAACGGCCGGACTTGCCTACACACGGCCAGACTTTCCGGAATCCGGTCTTCCCGACGGACTTCCGCCGGACTTTCAGAATGAACGGACTTCCCCACACACGGACAAGTCCGTTCATTTTGAACGTGACTTGGGTACGACGGGACTAGAAAAGGAATTCAATCTCGCCGCTTTTTTTGGCGAGATTGAAACCTTGCGAGCCCCGTCGCAGGCCCTTAGGTCTGGTATGGAACTTTAAGGGGAACCCCCTACGCCGAAAAACCGGCGTGGGGGTCCCCCCAAAATCCATACCAGACCCCGATCCGAGCACGCAGCCCGGCCGGTCAGGAAAGGGGGTGGGGACGAACGAGCGCCCCCCCTCCTGAACCGTACCAGGCCGCATGCCCTCAACATGGGGGGGTGCTTTGGGGGAGGGGGCGCCTTGCGGTGCCCCCCCACCACAAAGCACCTTGTCCCCATGTTGATGAGGACAACGGCCTCTTCCCGACAACCCTGGCCGTTGGTTGTCGGGGTCTGCGGGCGGGGGGCTTATCGGAATCCGGGAGCCCCCTATAATAAGAGGGCCCCCAGATCCCGGCCCCCCCACCCTATGTGAATGAGTATGGGGTACATGGTACCCCTACCCATTCACCTAGGTAAAAAGTGTCAATAATAAAACACAACACAGGTTTTTAAAATAATTTATTAAACAGCTCCGGGGGGGGGTCTTCTTCCGTCTTCGGGGGTCCCTCTGGTTCATCTTCTCCCGGCGTCCGGTTGGTTCTTCTCCGCTCTCCGGCCTCTTCTCCCGGTGTCCCAGGTCTTCGGCCGGCCCCTCCGCTGTCTTCAGGTAGCTCTATTGCCAGCGGAGGTCCGGACTTCTGGGCATGCCCAGGGACTGTGACATCATATGGGGGCGGGGTCTCCGCCTATATAAGTCACAACGCAGCCCTCAGAGACCAGACCAGCCGGAGAGAGCGTCGTGTCAACATCTGGGGGAAGAGAAGAGAAGAGAAGAGAACACAAGAAGCCAAGAAGCCCAGAAGCCCAGAAGCCCAGAAGTCCGGACCTCCGCTGGCAATAGAGCTACCTGAAGACAGCGGAGGGGCCGGCCGAAGACCTGGGACACCGGGAGAAGAGGCCGGAGAGCGGAGAAGAACCAACCGGACGCCGGGAGAAGATGAACCAGAGGGACCCCCGAAGACGGAAGAAGACCCCCCCCGGAGCTGTTTAATAAATTATTTTAAAAACCTGTGTTGTGTTTTATTATTGACACTTTTTACCTAGGTGAATGGGTAGGGGTACCATGTACCCCATACTCATTCACATAGGGTGGGGGGGCCGGGATCTGGGGGCCCTCTTATTATAGGGGGCTCCCGGATTCCGATAAGCCCCCCGCCCGCAGACCCCGACAACCAACGGCCAGGGTTGTCGGGAAGAGGCCCTTGTCCTCATCAACATGGGGACAAGGTGCTTTGTGGTGGGGGGGGCACCGCAAGGCGCCCCCTCCCCCAAAGCACCCCCCCCATGTTGAGGGCATGCGGCCTGGTACGGTTCAGGAGGGGGGGGGCGCTCGTTCGTCCCCACCCCCTTTCCTGACCGGCCGGGCTGCGTGCTCGGATCGGGGTCTGGTATGGATTTTGGGGGGACCCCCACGCCGGTTTTTCAGCGTAGGGGGTTCTCCTTAAAGTTCCATACCAGACCTAAGGGCCTGGGATGCCCCCCGCGCTCGCCGCAATGGGAAAATTAGTTTTTCCTATTGCAGCGAGCGCGAGATGCAGTAACCTGCTCCTCCGTCGTATCTGGTCCTTCGGACTAGCATACAGACGAACGGGCTTTCCGTCAGGAACTGAGTCCGGCGGAGGTACGACGTAAAGATTTGAAGCAGGCTTCAAATCTAAAGTACGTCGGATTTCCGCCCGAAACGGTCCGTCGGAAGTCCGATGGAGACCACACACGGTCGGATTGTCCGCCGGACTTGGTCCGGCGGCGTCCGTCTGACTTTTGCAGGTGAAAAGTCCGACCGTGTGTACGCGGCATAAGAGTTAAGATGGGAAAAACATTTCTCCTTTCCACTGATGCTTTCCAATCCTTGTTCCACAAAAAACCCCAAATTCTCAAAAAACATTTGTCATTGGGACAAAAAGTGAGGTGAAATCTTCTAAAGAGGAGGAAAGACAGCAAAACAAATGTCACAGGGGTGATAACCCTTCCCTATGTTTTCCAAAAAGCTTAAAAAAGATATTTTGGCTGGAGCTAAACACGTTAAAAATGTACCCGTTCAAAATGACAAACAGATTCTACTTAACAACAAACCTACAGTCCCTGTCTTTTTTGCACCGCCTGTATACTGCTGTTCAGAGTATATAGAGCCTAGTGGCCCCACACCTTTCCTTATTTTAATTTGGGTGCGGGGTTCCCCTTAATATCCATACAAGACCCAAAGGGCCTGGTAATGGACTGGGGGGTACCCATGCCGTTTGTCTCACTGATTTTCATCCATATTGCCAGGACCCGACATGACATTAAACCCGCAAGCAGTTTTAAATGAGATTTTTTCCTTTAAAAATGACATTTGGTGCAGGGACTGTTCTAAACACGGGAAACACGCGCCACTTTACAGGCATACTATAGACACCCCCCAGGTACGATATTTAAAGGAATATTTCACTTTTTTTTTTTTTTTTTACTTTAAGCATCATTAAAATCACTGCTCCCGAAAAAACGGCCGAATTAAAAAGTTTTTTTTGCATTGATACATGTCCCCTGGGGTAGGACCCGGGTCCCCAAATCCTTTTTAGGACAATACCATGCAAATTAGCCTTTAAAGTGAGCACTTTTGATTTCGAACGTTCGAGTCCCATAGACGTCAATGGGGTTCTAACGTTCGTGCGTACTTTCGGTCCGTTCGCAGGTTCTGGTGCGAACCGAACCGGGGGGGTGTTCGGCTCATCCCTAGTGCTTGCTTACAAATTGTGTCAACATTTTTTTTGCCCAACTTTTCACTAAAAAATTATCCTAAGTTTATTAAGCTTAAAACAAATCTGTTGACTTTTGTATGCCTATTGGGAATTTATCTAGTTCACGAGAGTCCTGGAGACTCTTAATCCAACAGACACGACAGAATCATAGCTAAGAACATAAAGGGCCAATTCACACTGACTTGCACTAAAATGTATGGAAAATGCATGTACATTTCCATATATTGTAGTCAAGTTTTAACACTCGCTGGCGCCCATTGACATACATTTTTATGTCTGTTGATCTGTGTTTTACAGTTGTGCTAAAGATCAACAGATCAACGCACTGGTGTGAATTGGCCCTAATTGTTTTTTAACCACTCACCGACCGGCGATATACGGCGGCAGGTTGGTTCTATTGCGCATATCGCTGTTCTGGTACAGCGGTTCCTTTAAGAGCTACAGTGGGCGCACCTGCATCGCTGGAGGCGATGTGCATGGCCAGGGGCCGCGATGTTCGCCGTCCACCTGCGATTGCTCCTCAGAGAGGCAGAACAAGGATCTGTCATTGTAAACAAAAAGATCCCCGTTCTGTCAGAGGATCCCCGTTCTGTCAGGGGAGTAGAGAGAGATTGTCTGTTCCTAGTGCTCAGGAACAGCAATCTCCCTCTACTCCCTGTCTGTCCCATCCTCCCACAGTTAGAAACACCTCCCTAGGACGCACTTAACCCCTTGATCACCCCCTAGTATTAACCCCTTCCCTGCCAGTGTCATTTAAACAGTAATCAGTGCATTTTTATAGCACTGATTGCTGTATAAATGTCACTGGTCCCCAAAAATGTCAAAAGTGTCTGATCTGCCCCCCCTGCCCACAATGTCGCAGCTCCACTAAAAATTGCTGATCACCGCCATTGCTAGTAAAAAAAAAAAAAAACAATAAAAATGCCATAAATCTATCCCCTATTTTGTAGACGCTATAACTTTTGCGCAAACCAATCAATATATGCTTATTGCGATTTTTTTTTACTAAAAATATGTAGTAGAATACATATTGACCTAAACTGATGAAGAAAGTTTTTTACATTTTTTTATTTTTGGATATTTATTATAGCAAAAAGTACAAAATATAGGTTTTTTTCAAAATTGTCACTTTTTTTGTTTATAGCGCAAAAAATAAAAACTGCAGAGGTGATCAAATACCACCAAAAGAAATGTCTATTTGTGGGAAAAAAATGACATTAATTTTGTTAGGGTACAACATCGCACGACCGCGCAATTGTCAGTTAAATTGATGCAGTGCCGTATCGCAAAAAATGACCTGGTCATTAAGGGGGTAAATTCTTTCGGGGCTGAAGTGGTTAAAAGTGTTTCTTTCTATACTTAGAAACTTTCAGGCCATGGGACAAGTACCTCATTAGAAGAGTTTCACTTGCACAGTTACTGATGAGGAAAGTGCTAAGCAGTACTCTCCCTAAAAAGCACAGATGCATTTTTAGCAAGGAAGAGCCAGCAACAAAGTAGTTGTAAACCCTTACATATCATATACCCGGTGAAGTGAATAGCCTCAGGTGATACACAGAGATGAAACAAATCCTCCTATATAAGTTGTACCTGTATATCTGCAGTCTTCTCTTCTCTGCCTCCTTTCAAAGTCCAAAATGTATAAAGTTTTTCTGAGCATTCAGAAAAAGGGGGGTGGAGAACTGAAATTACCCCCTGCAGAGCTCAGTGATAAGAGAGCTGATTGGAGGGAAGGGACAACCCCCTCCCCCCGCACAGCACACAGGAACAGAGCTGAGGCTGTCAATCACAGGCTGTGTGCTGGAGCTCCATCTCCTATCACCTTTTTTTCTCAGTGTCAGGAAAACATGTCAGAAGCTACTCATGCAAATAACAGAGGAATAGGGCAGCAGACAGAAATGGCACTTAATGGTGTTAACCGCTTTACAATCCCCCTCCGCACATATACTGCGGCAGGCACATTGCTTAGTAAAAACAGCACACAATAACACATAAGCAAAAGAGTGCCACTCCAATCTCTAAAATTCGTAACAAGACACCTGCCCTAATAGAACTCACAGGTGCTGGCTCTGCACAGATTTGAGGAAAGCGCCATGATAGGGCGTGAAACGCGTTAGCTATTTTTCCTGTTCCTCCCTGTACATGAGGTGACTGCATTTGGATTTCATTTTTTCATATCAATAAAGATGCCTCCTATGGTGTGCGGCCGTCCAGGATCTTTTTCTTTACACAAAAACACATGTTGGGCACACGTTTAGCCCCTTAATCGCCCTAGATGTTAACCCCTTTCCTGCCAGTGTCATTAGTACAGTGATGGTGCGTATTTTTAGCACTGATCACTGCATAAGTGTCTCTGGTACCCAAAAAAGTATCAAAAGTGTCAGGTAGTGTCCAATTGTGCACCGCAATATTGAAGTCCCACTATAAGTGATCGTCACCATTACTAGTAAAAAAATATATATATGTGTATATATCTATATCTATCTATATAGATATAGATAGATATAGATATATATCTATATCTATCTATATCTATCTATATATATAGATAGATATATATCTATCTATATATATAGATAGATATACATAGAGATATATAGAGATATAGAGATATATATATATATGCGGAACTGTATAAATACATTTTAATTTAATTTATTCTAATTTATAATAATAAAATAATATAGTTTTAGACGCTATACCTTTTGTGCAAACCAATCAATATACGCTTATTGGGATTTTTTTTTAACAAAAAATATGTTTTTGTTAAAAAAAATCCCAATAAGCGTATATTTTAAATACTGGTTAGAAGGTAAACTGAGAATAAAATGACATGATGCGGAACTGTATAAATACATTTTAATTTAATTTATTCTAATTTATAATAATAAAATAATTTAATTTATTTTATCTATATATATAGAGATATATATATATCTCCCATAGTTTTAGACGCTATACCTTTTGTGCAAACCAATCAATATACGCTTATTGGGATTTTTTTTAACAAAAAATATGTAGCAGAATACATATTGGCCTAAACTTATGAAGAAACGTGTTTTTTTTTTTTTTTTTTTTAATTATTATTATTTTATTGAAAGTGTTTTATGGCAGAAAGTAAAAATTTTTATTTTTTTCAAATTTGTTGATCTTTTTTTTTGTTTTTTTAGCACAAAAAAATATAAACCACAGTGGTGACCAAATACCACCAAAAGAAATCTCTATTTGACGGGAAAAAAAGACATCAATTTTATTTGGGTACAGCGTCGCACGACAGCGTGATTGTCAGTTAAAATTACACAGTGCCGTATCGCAAAAAATGGCCTGGTCATGAAGGGGGGTAAATCTTCTGGAGCGGAAGTGGTTAATTGAGGCAAGTACACGCTATAGAAGTATATACAATGTTCATATTTCATGTCTGAGGTTTAAAACCAGAGAAAAGGTAAGAGGTCCTTTGCAAAAGGAAGCTTATAGTAAGGTTTTGTCGCAACTTCTGAAAGTTCTGCTTAATGATACAGTTTTCCTTTAAACATTATTTAAATACTGGTTAGAAGGTAAACTGAGAATAAAATGACACGATGCGGAACTGTATAAATACATTTTAATTTAATTTATTCTGAAACAGATTTAAAACCAAAACATGGCCTTGTTGCTAATCTAAGGCTGGTTAATTTATCAAGTTAGCACGCATTATAATAAGTAATAACAGGCCAGAAAATAAATGCCTTTTTTGCTCTTCAATCACACTGGAAATCAAGCCCTGAGCAGTTTCCTTCTAGAATACAGATTTTGAAAATGTCAAGCCAGTGGGAACTTTTAACACACAATGACTTAAAAACACTAAGTGATGAATTGAGATAACAAACGCAGGTATGTTGTCACATCTCCATTAATCTGATTTCGGATGAATGCCGACAGAAATATATATATCTATTCTTTTCCAGAAAATGTATATTCACTGCTGTAGTTAAAACGATCTGTAAATCCTACTTCATCCACATTTTTCCATACTACCAACTAATGAGATCGATATTATCACCACGTTTAAAAGATAAGATAAGTATATTTAAAGATCTTATCCTTATTTAATTTATACCAAATAATGATCCATATCATACCACATTCAAGATACAACTGGAATTTAGAAAAAACAAAATGGACTTTTATGCCGCATACGCACAATCGGACATTGATCGGACATTCCGACAACAAAATCCATGGATTTTTTTTTCCGACGGATGCTGGCTCAAACTTGTCTTGCATACACACGGTCACACAAAGTTGGTCGGAAATTCCGAACGTCAAGAACGCGGAGACGTACGACACGTACGACGAGCCGAGAAAAAAGAAAGTTTCAATAGCCAGTGCTGCTCTTCTGCTTGATTCCGAGCATGCGTGGCACTTTGTGCGTCGGAATTGTGTACATATGATCGGAATTTGTGCAAACTTTTTGCACGAACTTGCGCAGATTTTTTTTGTCGCAAAAATTGAGAACCAGATCTCAAATTTTGTGCGACGGAAATTCCAATGGAAACTGTCCGATGGAGCCTACACATGGTTGAAATTTCTGACAACCAGCTCCGATCGTACATTTTACGTTGGAAAGTCTGACCGTGTGTACGGGGCATAACAGTACCAGATGGGGACAATATATAAATATATATATATCAATCAATACATCAGATTAAAAAAAAAAAATTTTTAATTTAAAATAAATAAATAATAATATCAATATTTACAGAATTCTGTTCCATATAATATGCCTAATAGCATTGTGAAATAAAACGCAAATGCCATGATTAATACAAATGTAGTATCACGGTGTATTTTTGTTCCAACATTGTAGACAATGGTGGAATGGCATTCTGTCTCTACACGTTTCACAATCTACGTTCACTTCCTCAGGATATGAATGGTAGTATATTACCAGACATATAAACACACAAAAGCAAAAATCGTCGTGCTATAACTTAACATTAATAAAACATACATAACACCCAATAAAACATACATAACACCCTAAACCCACAACATTAAATCAGTCTGTATATGCAGTAAAGTATGCTTGTTGTACTCACTGAGGAACCTAAAGGTTTAATCCTCCACATTGTATACAAAGGCTGTTTGATCCTGTCTTCTCTGATCATCACCTTCTTTTACTGTCCCCAATCCATCTGCTGATAGAACAGAGCCGTAGAGGTACTCTGCACAGGCTCAGTTTGGTATGTATTTCTAGTGAGGTTTTTTTGGGAGGGTGCATGTGATCAGCACAGGGCCAATCAGTACTATCCAGACAGAAGGTCAGGGGTCCTGCAGCCTCATAGGACAGTCAGAGGAGAATGAAACTCCTTCTACAAGCTTTAACCAGTGCTCAGCCTCACACTGATAGAAGTCACAAGACTGCTACAACTGCTGATCAGAAAATGTACTTAGCAGTTTATATTTACCAAAATGATTGCATGTTCATGTTGTGGGAGACCAGATATAGTGAATGCAGGCTCCTGGGTTTAGTAACACTTTAAGTGCAAAAAATGTGTATATACTGTTATTCCAACATATCCAATATAATTGTGATCCAGTGAAGTGGAAACATCTTCAATATCCTTTGTATCCACCACCAATATATAAAATGACATCCTCTTACCAGATGAACAGACCTCAAAGCTTCAGAGGTCAGTTCACACACAATATAAATGCCTTGGGACGATTGGGAACCACACTGCAGTCCAGCAGAGATATTTAGCTGCAGCCAGTACCTCCACTCAGCATGTGTCAGGATTACACCAAAAAGAACAAATAACAAACTCCATAGTGTAAAACCATTGTAACATTTTATTATCAACAAAGAGGTACTCACATTAAGCAGCAAAGTATATAAGCAATACAAACAACCCAGCCACTGCTTAGTCCAGCAGTATAATGACAACAACATAGACTCCACCCCCGACATGTTTAGTCTCAGAAGACATTCTCAAGGGGCTGCTTCTTATGCCATAAGACAACAAAATTGAAAAATCAGTACAAGATTTTAACATAAAAACAAATCAGAAGAGAGTAGTCAAAATATATTCAATTATTTTTCAAAGCAATACATACAGATGAGGCCTGTGAGGCAAGCCAGAAATGACTCCCTAGGAGGACACAGGGGCAAAGACGGGACAATCTGTCTGACTTTGTCCCCCCATGGCTCATTTTCTTTGACAGAGGGGGGCTGGAGTAGTTGATGCAAGGGTGGGTTGTTGGGGGGGGGGTTTCCTTGTTACTCCAGACATCAATTACCATCTTTCTTGTATGAAGTTGCAATATGTATTTCTGAACATTTTTTTGTTTTATAATTATGGCTCCTTTATTGTACAATTATTGTATATTTACTTGCTGTTATCATATTTGTAGAACCATATTGTTGCTTGATGTGTGCGTGTGGATCCCGAGGAAGTGAGACTATCGTGAAATGTGTCGCTCCACCAAGCTAATTTGGAACTATAAACATGCATTAGTTGCAGAAAACTAGAAATGGCAGTTGTATTTTTTTGTGATTTTATTCATGTTTGACTATATAATAAAGTTGTGACATTTTAATGAATGATGATATGCTCTCTTGTGGCACAGTTCCCTAACAAGTCCCTAACTCATCTTCTTCATCTCTGATTTATGTGAGTTTGGAGAAAGAATTTTACATAGGTTTGAAAGTTATGGTTGGTTCCACCCATGCTGTAACCAGAAAGGTATAATGGATGACTTGGTCGTATCTGCTGTTCATGTTTCAATGGATCTATGACTTAGTAAATGTACAAAGGAAAAAGTGTAATGATATAGCCATATTGTTTGGTCTCACAGTCTCAAGATCAATAGTGATGGCATTTGTCCACAAAATAAAATGAAAGACAAAAATCCCTCATGGATAATAAAAAACAAAAAATAAAAGCCGTAAATGAACAAAAAATGTTGATTGCCCAAAGAGCTGGCAATCAGAATTAAAGTACAATTTCCTTAATGACCCCAATGTCGCTCAATGCAGTTTGCCAGCTTTCACAATTCTTTACACCTTACGGTAACCTCAACACACTGACACTATGAAAAGCCCTTTAGTTATGGTAGCTGGATTGTCCAAAAGTGAATTATGGGCGATTGTGAACCTGCTAGCCATTGTTCAATAGTGCATTATGGTTTAGAAATAATTCTCCAGGGTGAATCTACACAAAAATTTACTGGAACCACGAATCTCAAACCCATGACCATGCAAACCCTAGCCTCATCACTAGTCCTTATTATTAATATTATACAGAATTTAGATAGCACTGACAGTTTACGCAGCAATTTACAATATAAAAGTGAGACAATACAGTTAAAATACAAGAGGATAAAGAGGGCCCTGCTCAGAAGAGCTTACAATCTAATAGGGTGGGGCAGGTGGTAGAAAAGGTCGTAACTGCGGGGAATGAGCTGATGGAAGTGGTAAAAGATTAGCTGGAGGCGTGATAGGCTTCCCTGAAGAGATGAGTTTTCAGGGATTGCCTGAAGGCAGCAAGAGTAGGAGATAGCCAGACAGGTTGAGGCAGAGAGGTCCAGAGGATGGGAGAGGCTCAGAGGAAAGCCTGACAAGATTGGTGATGTAGCTTGGGGCAGAGTTGTGAATGGCTTTGTATGTTGTTGTTGTTAGTATTTTGAATTTAATTCGATGGGCGATCAGAAGCCAGTGTAGGGATTGATGGAGAGAGGTGGTAAGGTGGAGGAGTCTGGCAGCAGAATTCATGATAGACTGAAGAGAGGATAGCCTATGGAGAGGTAGGCCTATAAGAAGGGAGTTACAACAGTCAAGGCGAGAGATAACGAGGGAGTGAATAAGTAGTTTGGTGGTTTTATTTGTTAAAAAGGTGCAAATTTTAGAGATGTTACGGAGGTGAAGTCTACAAGCTTTTGACAACGATTGGATTTGGGGCTGAAAGGACAGGTCAGAGTCTAGAATTACACCTAGTACCCTGACGTGAGGGGAGGGATTGGCGGTTGCATTATTGATTTTGATAGAAAAGTCATGGAGGTGGGCACGGGCGCGTGTGGGGGGGTTATTACCAGCTCAGAGAGATTTAGTTTAAGGAAGTGGTCCGACATCCATACTGATATGTCAGTTAGTAAGTTATGCAGATATTGCCCACACTGTAGGTAATCTGTGTATCTCCTCCCTAATACATTCTACCACTCTACCCTACTGCCAATGCCATCTCCACTCCCAACAACTTTCCACTGTGGATCACTCCAGTGTACAGATTCTTGGACATAGATCACGCAGGTAGTAAAGATCCCCTGCTACCTCTCTTTGTAACTCGAAACAGCTTTGTTTATAGAAAACGAAAACAGTCACCATCTTGGGTGTTCTACTGGTAGTATGCTGCATTTTAATTTCTCCCATAATTTACTGAAGACAAACTGGTCAAAAGGACAAACAATCTCTATCTTATACTAAATGGCATGACCTATTTCAAGTGTGTCGGCTCATTAAAGTAAAATATGGATCTTGTGTTTTGCTCAAGATGTGCCATCTAATCCAATTAATGATGAAAAAGGCAAACAATTACTTTACATCTGACACTGAAGCAAACATCTCAGTTGCTGGCGGAAAATATTTGTAAATAACTTGTAAAAAGATCATACGCTAAATGCCAATGCAAACGAAGCTCAAGCAAGCAGATCTACGAGACGGTCTTATTATTTCTAACGCATAAAGCAAATTTGAGGGTGTGATTGGAATAACATTAAAATGAAATTCTTATCTAACCTATTTTATCAGTTCCCATTTTTATGTAGTGTTTACATATTACACAGCTCTACACAGCTACTAACTAAATGACATGTAGTTTACCTAAATCCTGTGCATCAAAAACAATTGCTATTTTTAAATAAATTATTTATGTTCTGTTTCAAATGCTGCTTTGTGCTTTGGCATAACACCCTAGACCCAGACTTTCCAGAGGGTCACCTGCTAACTTGGCACTATTCACAGGCAGCTTAAAAACAGTATACAAAACCGGACAACTACCCCAGTTTTTTTTTATATATAATTGTAGTTTTTATTAAAGTTTTATCCAAAAACAGTATTCAAAATAAGACAACTACCACAGTTTTCTTTTTTTATAATTGTAGTTTTTATTAACCACTTGCCGCCCGCCCACCGCCAAATGACGGTGGAGCAGTGCCGCTCTCGTTCTGGGGGGATATCATATGATGGTGCCCCAGAACGCCCACTCTCGCGCAGCTGCGGGGGCATGCAGCGCGGCGATTGTGGCTGTTCTGTGTTCCCAGGACACACCGCGACCCCGATCTCTGTAAAGAGCCGATGACACAGCTCTTTAACCATGTAATCGGCTGTGCCCAAAGTGCCGTTAATTGGCTCTCCTCATCTAACACTCACAGAGTGTGACAAGGTCAGTCTCTCTTCTGTCCCCCCTCTTCTGGGATGTCCACTCTGGATACATCTTTTGAAAGCCTTTTGACGTGGAAAATAAGAAAAAATAATTCCTTCTTTCTTCTTTTCTTTCTCTTTTCTCCAATTTAGGCTCACACTATCTCCATAAATTGCAGTCATAAATGCAATGTATAGTAATTTAATGTACAACATTTATTATGTTTTTCATTGTAGACATTGTACCCATATTTTTGATATAGAGAGCTCGTAGATCCTGAAAAAGTACTGGATTTATACGAAACGCGTTGGTCCACTAGGCTCTACATTGTGTACTTTGTCTACAAACCTATGTTATATATTAAAAAAAATTATATATTATAATTATATATATTATAATTATAGAGAGAGAGAGAGAGAGAGAGAGAGAGATCAATCTTTAAGTAGAATTGCATATTTTATGCACTAATAAAGATGTTGTAACATTTTATATATTTACTTTTATGTGTATTATATGACACATCAAACATCCCCTTACTCCAGGCTCCTTTATTGGGGACTTGGGGTTCTCTTTCTCCCTTTTGGCCGATCTGACCTCTTGCAGTGGTCCTGGGCTCCCTGGTGGAATGGGAGAGCCCAGGAATGGTGAAGGGCAGTGGGAGGGGGCCCCTCTTGCCGGCCCTGAAACAGCGATCATGTTTACATGAAAGCTGATTGCTGTCTTTAAAAATTTCTGGTAAAACCGCTTCCACCCGGGGACCTACAGTATATCCTAAGTGGGGTTGCGCTGATACAGGTATTGGTGCCAATACTAAACATTTACAGAAGTATCAGTACTCATGCAAATGCTCCAATACTTTCAGGCTTGGTTCTTTCAGCTGTCAGCGTAATTTCCCCACTGACAGCTGAAAAAAAAATCTGGCAATCATTGGTTGTTAAGGAGCGGCGGCCATGTCCTTAACAACTGATGACTCATTCAGCTGTCAATGGGGTTTCCCTGTTGACAGCTGAAGTGTAAACAAAGTCCAGGCAATCAGAGCTGTCAATAAAAAGAAAAAAAGTAGCTGGGAAATGTTTATCAACAACACTGCTCAGCCGCTGAAACAGAAAGATAAAAATAAACAGTATCTTTCTGTTTATTCATCTAGAGGTCAAAGGGATTAACTTTAAACTGCAGATGAAGTTAGTTTAAAAGAGAAGTATGGGTTTTTTTTATAATCATACTTACCTAGGTGGATGCAACATCAAACTGATGCTGCCCCTGTCCTCCGGCATCTCTGCACTGAGAACCGGGCCACCAAACACCGCCGATGGCTCGGTTCTCACTCCTCCCCAAGCGGAGAGATGATGCCTGTCAGTCAGCATCTCTGCTGCTCTGATCTTCCACGCTCATTGGAGCGCTGAGCTGTGGAGGGGTGGGGAGCGGCCATCTCATGGGCTCGCTGAGACTGCCATCAGTCAAGGCAGCTTCGGAAGTTGGGATGACACGCTGCCTCGACTGATAGCAGTGACATCAGCGGGGAGCAGATTTCAGACCACTCTCTGCTGAAAAAGGGTCACAAGAGTGCAAAACGAATTGCACTCCTGTGACCCAGAGAAGTCCAGCCTAAAAAGCTCACGCTGGACTTGTCCTTTAAAGAAACCTGTCAAGTAAAAAAACATGTTTTTGTTGTTTTATTTTGTATTAATTGTTCCTCTGTTAACCCCTTATTAAAGCGGGATTTCGGCAGCTAAAAAAAAAATTTAAAGTCAGCAGCTGCAAACACTGTAGCTGCTGACTTTAAATAAGTAGACTTACCTGTCCTGGGTGCTCGCGATGTTGGCCGCCCGAGGCCGAACTGTCCCTCGGCTCTCGGGTCCCGGCATCGACATCCTAGGTAAGGGAAACAGGCAGTGGAGCCTTACGGCTTCACTGCCAGTTTCCTACTGCGCACGCGTGAGCGGCGCAGCGATCTGTGAATGGCCCCGTGGTGTTCTGGGAACACACACAGTTCCCAGAAGACAACGGGGCCGCTCACCGAGGAGAAGAACACGCTGCGGAATAGAAAGAGGCAGATTAGGAAGACTGCCTAGCAACAAGGGTTTAGGTAAGTATAAACATTTTTTTTTCCAAATGTTTTTTTAGGAATTTTGGTGGCATTTTTTTTCCAGGGTGGCCCTCCGCTTTAACCCTTATGCTGTGTACACACGACTGGACTTTACAGCATACTTGGTCCAGCGAACCTGAGTCCGTCGGACAATTCGATCGTGTGTGTTTTGTCAACAGTTTGACGGACCTAGAAATGACACATGTTTCAAATCTGTCCTACGGACTTGAGTCCAGTCCAAAAGTCCGCTCGTCTGTATGCTAGTCCAATGGACAAAAACTGACGCTAGGGCAGCTATTGGCTACTGGCTATGAACTTCCTTGTTTTAGTCCGGTCGTACATCATCACGTACAAATCCGTCGGACTTTGGTTGATCGCGTGTAGGCAAGTCTGTTCATTCGGAAAGTCTGTCGAAAAGTCAGCAGGACAAAGTCTGCCATAAAGTCCGCTTGTGTGTAGGCGGCATTAGATTACTATAATCATCCTTAACCACTTGAGCCCCGGACCATTATGCTGCCTAAGGACCAGAGGTCTTTTTCCAATTTGGCACTGCGTCGCTTTAACTGCTAATTGTGCGGTCATGCAATGCTGTACCCAAACGAAATTTGCGTCCTTTTCTTCCCACAAATAGAGCTTTCTTTTGATGGTATTTGATCACCTCTGCGGCTTTTATTTTTTGCGCTATAAACGGAAAAAGACCGAAAATTTTGAAAAAAAATGATATTTTCTACTTTTTATTATAAAAAAAATCCAATAAACTCAATTTTAGTCATACATTTAGGCCAAAATGTATTCGGCCACATGTCTTTGGTAAAAAAAATGTCAATAAGCATATATTTATTGGTTTGCGCAAAAGTTATAGCGTCTACAAACTAGGGTACATTTTCTGTAATTTACACAGCTTTTAGTTTATGACTGCCTATGTCATTTCTTGAGGTGCTAAAATGGCAGGGCAGTACAAAACCCCCCAAATGACCCCATTTTGGAAAGTAGACACCCCAAGGAAATTGCTGAGAGGCATGTTGAACCCATTGAATATTTATTTTTTTTTGTCCCAAGTGATTGAATAATGACAAAAAAAAAAAAAATATTTACAAAAAGTTGTCACTAAATGATATATTGCTCACACAGGCCATGGGCCTATGTGGAATTGCACCCCAAAATACATTCTGCTGCTTCTCCTGAGTATGGGGATACCACATGTGTGGGACTTTTTGGGAGCCTAGCCGCGTACGGGGCCCCGAAAACCAATCACATTTTTTGGGGAAAAAACACACTTTTTTAAATTTTAATGCACTAAAACACACTATATTGCCCAAATGTTTGATGAAATAAAAAAGATGATCTTAGGCCGAGTACATGGATACCAAACAAGACATGCTTTACAATTGCGCACAAACGTGCAGTGGCAACAAAATAAATACATTTTTAAAAGCCTTTAAAAGCCTTTACAGGTTACCACTTTAGATTTACAGAGGAGGTCTACTGCAAAAATTACTGCCCTCGATCTGACCTTCGCGGTGATACCTCACATGCATGGTGCAATTGCTGTTTACGTTTGACGACAGACCGCCGCTTGCGTTCGCCTTAGCGCGAGAGCAGGGGGCGACAGGGGTGCTTTTTTTTTTTTTTTTATTTATTTTTTTTTGCTTTTTTATCTTATTTTTAAACTGTTCCTTTCATTTTTTTTTTTTTAATCATTTTTATTGTTATCTCGGGGAATGTAAATATCCCCTATGATAGCAATAGGTAGTGACAGGTACTCTTTTTTGAAAAAATTGGAGTCTATTAGACCCTAGATCTCTCCTCTGCCCTCAAAGCATCTGACCACACCAAGATCGGTGTGATAAAATGCTTCCCCAATTTCCCAATGGCGCTGTTTACATCCGGTGAAATCTAAGTCATAAAATGCTCGTAGCTTCCGGTTTCTTAGGCCATAGAGATGTTTGGAGCCACTCTGGTCTCTGATCAGCTCTATGGTCAGCTGGCTGAATCACCGGCTGCATTTTCAGGTTCCCTGTTGAGACAGGAGAGCCAGAGAAAAACACGGAAGACGGTGGGGGGGGCATTCCCTCCCAGAGCTTGTAAAAGCAGTCTAGAGGCTAATTAGCCGCTAGGATTCCTTTTACATGAAAGCCGACCGCTGGCTGAAAAGAATGATACCAAGATGATACCTAAACCTGCAGGCATCATTCTGGTATAACCACTCAAAGTTGTGAATGGCGTACCTGAAGACAAAAAAATGGTTAACAATAAAGCACAGTAAACGGTAAAGTATAAAAAATTGCATACCTGAAAAGCAAACATGATAAAACATAATAACAATAAAACATTGCAGAATGGAATACAGTAAAAAAGAGCAGAACAATAGAGAGAATAGAGAGAGAGAGAACAATAAAACGACAACTATTTTTTTTTATTTTATATATTTTTTTTTTTTTTTTTTACACTTTTTTTGTAACTAACTTTTATAACTGTAACCGGTTCCAGGTTCGGGTCTCTCAAAATGCGATGGCATCTTGGGAGACCCTGTGAAAGTGTGTCCTAGTCTGTGGAATGCTGTACCCTATGCTAATACTCAACTAGTGTATGGTAGCGTTCAAAACATTCACCAATGCAAAGACCAGGATTGTCAGGACAGGAGGGACAATAACAGCGGGTGTCACGCCTATATCCGCGATTGCTGCAGACACAACATCTTTTTGGGGGGGGTTTGTTGGGTAGGGGTACTCGGGAGGACATAAAAATGCCTCTCATGCAGCCGACTGCATTTGGTTGGGGATGTGAATGGGGGAAGTACGGGCGCTGCAGAAGTGGTGGGTTCCCAATTAGGATTGGCGAATGCAGCAGGAAGGGCACTATGGACACGACGGGCCTGTGTTTCTCTTCTTCTTGGTGGCAGCGGGACACTACTTGTGCTTGCCACCTCACCAGCTTGAACTGCACTTATGGGACTCGCCACGTCACCAAGTGTTACTGCAGTGCTGGTTTGACTACGACCGGGGTGTACTAGGCCACTGGTGCTTGCCAGTTCACCAAAACGCTACCAAAAAACTGTTAGCGATCGCAGGGATGGGGCCTGACTCTGCGAATGCTGCAGTTATGCGTTTAGTCTTTTGTAAGTGACAGTGATCGATCGATACTGCACTTGGGTGGGCTGGGCTGGGCCGAGCAGAGGAGCAAAACGCAGGTGCTAGCAGGTATCTGGGCTGATCCCGCTAACACTGCGTTTTTGGAAACCCTAAACTGCTGGGGATACTAGTATAGATCTGATCGGATCAGATATTGATCCGTTCAGATACTATACCACTAAGGGAGGTGTACTGTGCGTGCGTGGGTGTTAGCGCTACTGGCGCTAACCTGACGCTGCCTGGGGCTGGTGCTTGCCAGTTCACCAAAATACTACCAAAAAAACTGTTAGCGATCGCAGGGATCAGGCCTGACTCTGCGAACGCTGCAGTTATGCGTTTAGTGTTTTGTAAGTGACAGTGATCGATCGATACTGCACTTGGGTGGGCTGGGCTGGGCCGGGCGGAAGGGCAAAACGCAGGTGCTAGCAGGTATCTGGGCTGATCCCGCTAAAACTGCGTTTTTGGGAACCCTAAACTGCTGGGGACGCTAGTATAGATCTGATCGGATCAGATATTGATCTGATCAGATACTATACCACTAATGGAGGCGTATGCTGCGTGCGTGGGTGTTAGCGGTACTGGCGCTAATCTGACGCTGCCTGGGGCGACGCATATCACCGCCAGGCGATCAGGGGGCTAAACCTTTATTCGGTAATAAACGGCGGGTGCCCTGACACTATAAAAAATAAACGAACTAACCAGCGTCACCCGTAACAGTTATACGGTGATCAGTGGTGAAAGGGTTAACTAGGGGGCAATCAGGGGGTTAAAACATTTATTCGGTAGTATATGGGGGTCCCTGACGCTATAAAACGCTGACGGTGAACCTCAATATTTACGTCCCTAACTAGCGTCACCAGTGACACTAATACATCGATCAGAAAAATGATCGCTTAGCGACACTGGCGATAGGGGGTGATCAAGGGGTTAAAACTTTATTAGGGGGGGTTAGGGGGGTATCCTAGACCTACAGGGGGCTAATACTCACTGTCCCAACACTGTAACTGTCACAAACTGACACCAATGCAGTAATCAGAAAAAAAAAAATGCTGGTGTCAGTTTGTGACGGGGGGGGTGATTGGGGGGGGATCGAGGGGCGATCGGGGATCGGATCGGGGTGTTTTGTGTGCCTGGCATGTTCTACTGTGTGTGTGTAGTGTTGTGCACTCACATACCTGTCTTCTCTCCTCGGGCCGGAACGGAAATTACCGAGCCGAGGAGAGATGACATCATTTCCTTTGCTGCTGTTTAGCATACAGCAGCAAAGGAATGATTCGATTGGCCGGCGGCGATCGCGAGGGGGGGGCCACGAATGGATGGCCTCCCCCTCACCTCCGATCGCCGTGGGACAAAAGACGACCGCCTCGGGCACCGGGGGGGGGCTCCAATCGGACCCTCCACCCGCGGAAGGCAAATCACGTACATGTACGTGATTTTGCCTGTCCATGCCACCTTGCCGACGTACATCGGCGTGAGACGGTCGTCAAGTGGTTAATTAACTCCATATTCTCCTTCCTCATTTAAATATTATTTTCCTGCTGTTTTTTTTTTTTTTGTTCTTGTTCACTTCTATTTTATAAACTATTAATAATTAAAACCTTTTTTGTGTTTGCTTCCTTCGTTAATATTATATATATATATATATATATATATATATATATATATATATATATATGTGTGTGTAAATATGCTTGTAATGTGTAAAGTGTTCAATGCTTTGCACCATTGCTGACAGCTGAAGTGTAAACAAAACACTTGCAGTAGGTATTGGTAATTGGTATCAGCAAATTCTAAAAAAAAAAGTATCGGTACTCGTCCGTTAAAAAAAAAATGGTATTGGTGCATCCCTAGTCCTAGGGGTTGGAAGTGGTTAATGAAAACAGCAGGATTAAAAATATTTAAAGCCAAACCCGAAAAACAGCCAAATGCAAATATGAAATACATAATTGGGAATTGTTTTACCTGCCAAAGGAGCCAGTCAGGCATGTTGCAGTGCAAGAAGTAATGCTGATAGGAAGAGAGAGCAGAGTGGCAGAGAGGTCACCAGTGTGCTGCTTCTTTTTCTATCCAGTCACAAAGTTAGGAAGAAAAGTTAAACTATATGAAAGAAAAATCGGAGTCTATTGTATCTAATGGAGTGAGTCATGCTGGAGTTTTTCGCATCAGTGATGCAAAGTAACTCTACTAAATAGGGCAAATGCAATGTTTGTGGACCTGCGCTCATTGACTTTGTATGGCTTGTGTGAATTGGCAATTGCAGCTTGCATTCAGATGCATTCTTTCTGCAGTTTATACCAGTTTGAGACAGTTCTGAGAATTCAGTAAATGGAAGTTATATTAAAGTGCTTGAACACACCTGATATGAAAAATGAACAAAGCATATCCATTTATAGTGTGTACTTATCTCAATCCAGAGCACTACGTGTCATTTCTGTCTGGTGCCTAATTCCTCTGCTATCTGTAGAAGTCACTTCTGACAAGTTTTCCTGACACTTAGCCCCGGTTCACACAGGGGCGGCATGACTTGCAGGTCGCCTCACCGAGGTGACCTGCACATGACTTCCATGGCGACTTGCAAAACGACTTCTGTATAGAAGTCTATGCAAGTCGCCTGAAGTCGCCCCAGAAATGCTACAGGAACCTTTTTCTAAGTCAGAGCGACTATTAGAAAGGTTCCTTAGTACAGAACGGGAGGCGACTTGTCAGACGGCTAGGTCGCCTGACAAGTCGCCCCTGTGTGAACTGGCACTAAGAGATTAAAAGTGACAAGGACGGGAGCTTCAGTAATTGACAGCCTCAGCTTTGTTCCTGTGTGCTGTGTGAAGAGGGGTGTATGCCTTATCTCCAATAATCCCTCAGAGCTCTCCTCACTGTGCACTGCAGGGGGCAATTTCAGCCCTCTCCCCCCTTTTATTTCTGAACACTCAGGCAAACGTTATTAATTATGGACTTTAAACGGATGCAGAAAAGAGAATCAGCAGATAAACAGGTACAACTTATGCAGGAGGATTTTGTTTCATCTCTGTGTATCACCTGAGGCCAATCACTTCTCCAGGTATATGTAAGGGTTTACAATCACTTTAATGCTGGCTCTTCCTTACTAAAAATGCATCTGTGCTTTGTTAGGGAAAGTACTCTCTCCTCATCGGTAACTGTGTAGGTGAATCTCTTCTAATGAGGTATGTGTCCCATGGCCTAAAAATTCTGAGATCTGCAGAGTGTAATTTAAAGTGATATTAAATTCTTGGGTTTTTTGAGTTTAGAAATAACAAACATGTTATACTTACCTGCTCTGTTCAGTGGTTTTGCACAGAGCAGCCCTGATCCTCCTCTTCCCGGGTCCCTCGCCAGCGCTCCTGTCTCCACCCTCCTGCCAAGTGCCCCCACAGTAAGCAGCTTGCTAGGGGGGCACCCAAGTCAAGCAGCTGCTCTTTGTGTCCATTTAGACATGGAGCTGTGGCTCAGCCCCGCCCCCTCTCTCTCCTCATTGGCTCACTGACTTTGATTGACAACAGTGGAAGCAAATGGTGCCTGCTGCTGTGTCTCAGCCAATCAGGAGGGAGTCCCAGACAGCTTTTGTGCAACGCTGCAGGATCGAGATGGGGCTCAGGTAAGTATGGAGGGGTTGAATGGGGTTTCTGCACGCAGAAGTTTTTTTTTTTTATTTTGATGAAGAGAATGCATTAAAATAAAAAAAGAAAACTTCTGCTTTTAGAACCATTTTAAGATCACCACCCCCTGCTTTCTGAAAGCTGTAAAAAAAACTCTGCACTTTGAATGGCTGTAGAGGAGCGTTACAGGTAAACTGGTACAACCTATGTAGGAGGATTTGTTTCATTTCTGTGTATCATCTGAGGCCAGTCACTTCACTGGGTATATGCAAGATGTTACAACCATGTTAAAGGTGATATAGACAGAAAAGCTTATTGAGCTACAAAATAATAATCCTAAGAAAATATTAATCAAAATGAATTATAAATTAATTCCAAAATATATTTAGAAATACCAAACCATTTTTATTGCACCTGCAATTTTTTATCTAAAAAAAAAGTCAAGTTTAAAAATATTCAAATTAGACTCCGACACATATTGGGATAAGTCACATATACCAATCAAAGGTCATATCAAAATAAGCAATACGTTCAACTTGCATTATAGTTGCTCACAATTGCTTGTACAGATACCTATTTAATAAGCTGTGTCAGATTGTTGGGTAGACTAAAAACAATATGACCACTAGGTCCAAATCTAAAAAATAATGAGACCTGAACTTACCATAAAGTTAAATCCAAAAAACTGCAATAGACCTGAGAAATCCAAAGCTGCCAGCAGAATGGCATCACCAACAATGTAGACAGATGAACTTTACCAATACCTCTGCTGTTGAGAATAGCATATAAAAAGCTATCTCGGCTCCAATCTGGACCATGGATTGGGCCAGGGGTCTCCAAACTTTCAAATCAAAGGGCCAGTTCACTGTTCTTTAAACTTTAGGGTGGACTGTGGCCAGTGGTAGTAGAAAATGCCTTGACATTGGTGGACGTAAACAATGCCATAGGTTTGGTGGTCAGTGGTCATGAAAAACAAAAACAAAAATACATAATTGATATCAGTGGGAGGATATGGGCCCCATAACAGGTGTCAATGGAAGAATTAGTATCCTATCATTGGTGTCATTGGAAGGAATAGTCCCCCATCATTGGTGTCAGTGGGAGGAATAGTGCCCCTATATTGGTGTCAGTGGGAGGAATAGTGCCCCATTATTGGTGTTAGTGGGAGGAATAGTGCCCCAATATTGATGTCAGTGGGAGGAATAGTGCCCCAATATTGGTGTCAGTGAGAGGAATAGTGCCCCATTATTGATGTCAGTGGGAGGAATAGTGCCCCGATATTGGTGTCAGTGAGAGGAATAGTGCCCCATTATTGGTGTCAGTGAGAGGAATAGAGCCCTGATATTGGTGTCAGTGGGAGGAATAGTGCCCCATCATTGGTGTCAGTGGGAGGAATAGTTCCCTGATATTGGTGTCAGTGGGAGGAGTAGTGCCCCATCATTGGTGTCAGTGGGAGGAATAGTGCATCGATATTGGTGTCAGTGGGAGGAATAGTGCCCCAATATTGGTGTCAGTGGGAGGAATAGAGCCCCGATATTGGTGTCAGTGGGAGGAATAGTGCCCCAATATTGGTGTCAGTGGGAGGAATAGAGCCCCGATATTGGTGTCAGTGGGAGGAATAGTGCCCCTATATTGGTGTCAGTGGGAGGAATAGTGCCCCATCATTGGTGTCAGTGGGAGGAATAGTGCCCTGATATTGGTGTCAGTGGGAGGAGTAGTGCCCCATCATTGGTGTCAGTGGGAGGAATAGTGCCCTGATATTGGTGTCAGTGGGAGGAATAGAG
The DNA here is from genome assembly GCF_042186555.1 of Aquarana catesbeiana. Taxonomy (NCBI): domain Eukaryota; kingdom Metazoa; phylum Chordata; class Amphibia; order Anura; family Ranidae; genus Aquarana; species Aquarana catesbeiana. The sequence continues at coordinate 244,891,007 of NC_133334.1, read as the reverse complement.
CCTCGATATTGGTGTCAGTGGGAGGAATAGTGCCCCTATATTGGTGTCAGTGGGAGGAATAGTGCCCCATCATTGGTGTCAGTGGGAGGAATAGTGCCCTGATATTGGTGTCAGTGGGAGGAGTAGTGCCCCATCATTGGTGTCAGTGGGAGGAATAGTGCCCTGATATTGGTGTCAGTGGGAGGAATAGTGCCCCGATATTGGTGTCAGTGGGAGGAGTAGTGCCCCATTATTGGTGTCAGTGGGAGGAATAGTACCTCGTATCAGTAAAGATATGGTGACCAAAGGGCCAGATAAAGACATGCAAAGGGTCACATCTGGCCCTGGGGCCACAGTTTGGAGAGCCCTGGAATAGACAAACACAATTGTGATGATAAAAGTGATGATAATGAAGATGTTTTATTAATATACTTCAAATACTGAACAACAAGCATTGACCGTAGAAGGTATGTGCTGCTGGGATGGGTGAAGGTTGAGTGAACCTGTTGCTGTGCCTGTCTAGTCAAAGTATTAGTTCACTTTAAATAAACCCATATTTTCTTAGATAGCCTGTTTCCTAGCAGCACATGTAAATTTACATCCTTCATAAAATAGATTTACCGACACCGGAATGATAATTTGTTAGGTTATTGTGCAAAATAATTCCAGAAGCCATGACATGATATCTTTATGGATTTTAAATTCATTGAATATTTCCATACCATCCCCAATTAGGTTAGTAATTAGGTGGAAACATAATGGATTCATGTAGTATTAATGCACTAATGGAAATGCCATATTTTTAATGTCATTCAGGAAGAGTAATGGCGTAATATTTTTTCAATGCTGTGCTGGAAATAGATTTCACGATTACCACCAACAAGGCACAGTGGTACGACATTTAATATTTTCTATTTTTCTCTCAAGTGCACATCTGTGGACCACCAATATAATTATTAATCCTAACTGAATAGTCTGAACTTTTTAACATATTCGAAAATAGAAACTTGACGCAAAGTGCCGTTACTAGGACTGACAGTTTTTGTGTTTTTATTTATTTATTTTTTTACCGAGTTACTCATCAATTCCTTTATTGCTGGAACATAATATGAGTGTTTTCAGCTCAAATGAAAAGCTTTTTTATTTTTATTTATTGTTTTGAAAATATAATCTACTTAATGTAAATAATTGTATCAATTGATTTTATCATATTAACAAACAATGTTTACATTTAAAATATTTAACTATATATATTTATATATGGACACTGCCCCATGTTGTGTCCCTAATTAAATGTAATGTGTGCTGTTACTAGGGTGTAATCAGCCTTAGCTCTGTTTACCTTTTTCTAGGCTCCACAGGTCTTTCTTAGGCTCGGTTCACATATATGCAAATCGGATCGCAACATGTGAACCAGAACCGCTTACAATGGAGCCGGTTCACACATGACCTGGGTGGCCGTGGTCCATTTTTGAAAAGAGTCCTGTGCGATTTTAGGTCTGGTTCAGGTGTGAATTCAAGTAAAAATTTGCACCTGAATCGCACCTGAACCGGTGAACAAAGCTGCTTTGGACTCCTTTTAAAAACTGGCTGCAAACCACAGCTGGACATGTGTGAACCTAGCCTTCCACCCAAAAATGGAACTTCCGGGGCCAAATGTGACACCGGAGGGGGGGAGGAATCCACTTACCACTTTCAGTGATAGATCGCCACAGTATCCGCAGCGATCTTCGCCATGTCCGGACCCTCCTCTGTACCCTCCGCTGTCTTCTGGGAGACACCCAGGTCCCAGAAGACAGCAGGGACTAGTCAGGACATGCAGCGCGACGCGCGCATGCGCAGTAGGGAACCAGGCTGTGAAGCCACAAGGCATCACTTCCTGATTCCCTTACTGAAGATGCTGGCGCCTCCACCCGGGAGCTGAGGGACAGGTCGGCTTCGGGTGGGGACATCGTGGGCGTCCTGGACAGGTAAGTGTCCCTGTTTTAAAAGTCAGCAGCTGCGGTATTTGTAGCTGCTGACTTTTATTTTATTTTTTTTTGGCGGAACTCCGCTTTAAGCTCAGTTGACTGATTGCTTCTGCCTGTTATTAGAGGGAGGTTCCAGTATTATGCAGGAAGTTGTGAAGGTTTTGTAAATGAGTTATGACATTTATTTGATTTAAGGTTTTTGTTCAGAGGTATGGTTTGAGGAACTTTTACAAAAATACAAAAAAAAAAGGCATCGCTTTCACCGGGATCCCATGAAGAAGCTGAAGAACCGGTGTTCAGGCTGGGGGTATTTCAACTAGCACTTTGTCAGGAGACCAGCCAGAGGAGAATTGCCCGTAGGCCCGGCATAGTGGGCAGTTTCCATAATGGCCGTGCCCGCACAAATGCACGCACACGTATGGCGAACCCACATTCACCATATGTAATGCACATCAGATCCTGGCACCCTCTGGCCTTTAAAAGAATGACTGGGGCACATGGACATTGCCGACTGGTCTTCAGCTTTCTGTTCCTATGCGTGCTTATGCTTCTGATCGTTACCGACCTGGCCTGCCCTTGGATACCTCTTATCTCTCTCCCAGCTCTGACTTTGGATAGCCCATGGATCTGCTCCTGGCTCCTGTCCTGTGTTTGACCTCGGCTTGCTTGACCACATCCCTGCTCTTCTGTTTGCTGACCACCGGCTTACCAACCTTGGGATTCATCCCTGACTATGCCTCCTGCTTCACCCTGTCTGCTGTGATCCACCCTGGTACCTCCCTGAAGTACCCAGCCTGCTGTACCTACCTGTAGTACTTACCTGCTGCTCCAGCCTGCAATACCTACTTGTTGTATCCAGCCTGCTGCACCGTCCACTGCAATCTGTTTCCTGCTGTGTGCAGTCCGCACCATCATCAACTTCACTGGGTCCTACTGCTCACTTCATCTGGTATCAATCTGCAGAGAGATCTCCACACCTGCATCTCTCATCTATGGCACAGCCAGCAATACCTGCTTCTTTGGGCTTTGTGTTCCCTGTTTCCACCTTCTGGGACACCGAGAACTCAGCCGCAAGGAGAGCCCTCTCAGCATTTCGGTTTCAGGACCAGGTACGTGACACATTTGATATATAGATTTAAAGGGATAAAAAGTCAGCAACTCGGTATCATCCAATATCAGAAGTATTTTTTTGTTACAGGGTGAATACAACATGAATAAACTTATGCATTTCGACACAATTGAATGATACTATGTTGCCAGTTGTTTACCCCTTTAAATCTTTCCAGAGTTTTTGCCTGAATAAAATGTGGGTTTAAAGTGCCTCAGCCTGGCACGTGCACCAGAGGCCGTATTGTGCTCTTTTTGGGTATACTGAACCCCTAGACCCTCTTCTCCTGTAATTGAGTTCAATAATAAAGAAAAAAGACTAAATGTACCCAACTTTTTTCTCCCCACCATTACCAAGGTTCAGACCCTGATATGGAAACATTAGCCTGCCACACTACTTTGAGTGTTAATCTGCACCAGCCTAAAAGGAGGAGTGCTACATCTATAATCTTTGAATCTTAACTCCAAGCAGACATAAAAGGCTAAAATGAAGGCAGCTCTGTAATCAATAATATATCATTACATATATTATTTTAAATTCAAGCATTGGAAACATCCAAATTGAACTTGACACCAGCCTGTTGCAGTCTATGCACTGTACAGCTCATACAGGGTAATGGAGAAGCAGCACAAGGAGCCAATTAGGTGTGCTGCAAGACAAGGAGCATGCTGATAGAAGGTGAAAACAGAGTGACAGAGAGGGAAGCTCATCAGTGTGCTGCTTTTCCTTTCATTCTCCAGCCACATGGAAGGGGTGGAGAGGAGACCTGTGAGTAAAAGTAAAGATGCAGCAGAGAAAGGTCAGGTCTCCCTTTCCCTTCAAAGTATGATTGTGCTCTACGGTAGACCTGTATAAGTCTCATGACTGGATGGACAAAAATGCAATTTCTTTGGCAGGCAAAAAAGCTCTCATATACAGTATGAATTTCACCTGTGTATTTAGCTTATTGCCTGGCATTTAGTAAGTGCAAGTGAAAATTGTAATTATCTTTTCAATTTCATTTAGAGCTGAACTCTATGCAGATATACATCTAGTAAATCTTAATTTGACTTGGTATCAGCCTTTTGTAATCAGTAGCTCTAAAACAGCCCATAGATGATTACATTTTCTTTCCTTTCACCACTGACTGTGTTGATGGGGGATATTGTGTTCTGCCAGTAGGGGGGTACTGGGAGCTTTCCCGGCTGGCAGAACACAATGATTACTGCTAGCCATTATAGCTGCTGGCAGTAATCATATTTACAAGTAGTGAAAAGAAGGGTACTCTGGATGACAAGACTGGCCAGAGATAATAGTCTGCAGGGATGGTGGTGTAGATCAGGTAAACAGGTGACTAGAATGGCACTTAAGCAGCACTCCAAGAGGGAAGCAAATCTCTGACCCAGAAAAAACAAACAGAAGGAGCCTCTAAGTGCAGTAGCACAAGACTTATTTGTTGCCCAAGATAGAAACTCACTTACTAGAGTTAAAATGGGGAAAGGCTCATCATGCTAATGAGGTGTGAAGTCCAGCGATAGGTAGTCCTAAGGGTAGTCCAGTGAGCAGCCAGATGATATGGATCCCAGCCGACCAGCAGAGGGGAGCCACAAGGAGAGACCACCAGGAAGAACGGCCGTGCTGCTGGGACCAGCGTGGAACGCAGGACCCGGATGTGACATCAACAGAAAACGACCGGGTCCAGTGTGGACCACAGGTACCTGGAAGTGACAAAAAAGGGACGGGACACGTTTCGGAGCCTGCAATAGGCTCCTTCTTCATGCCAGTCATATGTAAAGCAGGTTGTATTCAAGTCAATTGATGGATGGATATGAATACAATCAGCCTGCCCATAGATGGATCAAATCTGTCCTGGTCTCTCCTGAATTGGTCGAATTTCAATCCATGTATGGCCAGCCTAAGACTGGGACAGGAAGGGGCAGCACTAGCAGCCAATCACGACTAGCTTCTTGCACATGTGCTATGAAGGGCCATGTTGACACAAGAAGAAAGCTGGGAGAGTAGACAGATTGCTTTATTTTTTCTGTGCTCTTTTCTAATTTCATTAAATTAGTCTTGTGGGGGACTGTATCAAATGCTTTTGCAAAATCTAGATACACCACATCCATCGGCCTACCTTTGTCCAAATGGCAACTCACTTCCTCGTAGAATGTTAATAGCTTGGCTTGTCAAGAGCGACCTTTCGTAAACCCGTGCTGATTACTGCTAATTATACTTTTCATCAGTAAATTCTTGGATCTGGTCCCTTATCATCCCCTCAAATATTTCACAAACTACCAACGTTAGACTGACAGGCCTATAGTTCCCAGGAATAGATCTCTGCCCTTTTTTGAACATTGGTACCACGTGGGCTTTTCGTCAAGCAGCTGGTACCAAACCTGGCAGTATGCTGTCCATGAAAATTAGGAATAATGGTCTGGCTATAACCTGGGACAAATGGTGCTTTGCCAAACTTTCTGGATATGGTTTAGGTTTACTTTAAAACAGACAAGGTTGCACATGAAAATATAAAAAAATAAGTATACTGCAGCTGCTGTAATTTCAAAGCTGTGTGTTGGTCATAATAATAATAATTTCTTCATCTTAAAACTATTATGATCATTCATGCAATTTACAGCCTGGTGGGTGCCTACGTTTCACATGGATATCTACCTACATTAAGATGATGCATGTCCATACTTTCTTCTAAACAGTTTCCTGGTCCCACATAATGTGAAAAGATTTAAAGTCAAGAATATGAAGACTCTGCAGACAATAGAGTAATTACCCTCACTTATCTCTCATTCAGACAATGGCTGAGCTGTCACTTCCTCCAGCACCGAGTGACGCAGCCCACACACCTGTGATCATCAAGACAGCTTGCAACATGTTTGCACGCATTATGGGAATTGTCAGCAGAGCCTCACAGTGAAGATCTGGATAGATCAGGAAAAAAACAAGCCGCATGGAGAGGACTGAGAGATGAGATAAGTTGCTTCTTTTAGAGTTATCATTTAGTGCTTGCATTATAAATGCTCAACTAGGAAACACTTAGGGATGGATTTACTAAGGGAAAATAGACTGTGCACTTTGCAAAGTGCAGTTGCCCTCTGCAAGTGCAGTTGCTCCAGAGATTAGTAAATGGGCAGATGCTCTGCTGACTTCCATCATCCAAACATGTGCAAGCAAAAATGCAGGTTTTTTTATTTTTCTTGTACGTGATTGGGTATTCTTTGCAAAGTGAAGCTTTACCTCATTTACTAAGCTCTGGAACAATTGTACTTTGCAAAGTGCACATTCTATTTGCCTTTAGTAAATCAACCCCTTAACCTCCTTGGTGGTATTTCCGAGTGTGGCTCGGGGTGAAATTTCAGTACCAATAGCGGTAACCCCGAGCCACACTCGGGATTGCATCACAGGATCCTGGAAAAGATGACTTACCTTGTACCCATGATCCCGCAATGTACTCCCGCTGTGTCCGACAGCCAGGTCTTCCACCAGATGCTCTGTGTGTTCTGGATTTCCTTGCCTGTGAGCGTCGGGGTGGAACCGGCGGGGGGGTGGAACCGGCGGAAAATTTAAAATGTATAAATCACAACACACACAATACATTGTAATCTTATTGGATTACATTACTGTATCAAATCATTTGACCTTAGTTTGTCCCCAGTGCTTTGTCCAGTGCCCTTGCCTGCAGTTTTACTGTTCTTTCTGTCTTGAAACTGAAGAACGACCATGGCATCCAAAAAGGGTGTCTCTACATCAAAAGCGGTTCGTGACCTGCTGGAAAACAGTGATAGTGATACAGAATCACTTGCAAAATTGAGTGACAGCGGTTCGTGGGGAAATTCATCATCAGACACAGAAAGTGATTTCAGCGATGATCCTGCGACTGAGCTCAGTGATGTGCTGACTTGGTACTCTATTGACTGCGGTATGGATCATGCAATGCCCCCAAGATTCCCATTTACTGGAGCACCTGGTATGAAAGTGGATGTTGAAGATGACAACCCCTTGGCATACCTACAACTATTTTTCACCAATGAGGTTATTGAAAAAATAGTTATGGAGACAAACCAGTACCAAGAGCAACAAGCTGCTACTTATCAGAAGTTTTCAAGAAGTAGAATGTGGAACCATTGACCAAAGATGACATTTGGAAATTTCTGGGCCTAATAATTCTTCAGGGAGTGGTGGGGAAACCCCTGCAGAAGTGGTATTGGACAACCAATAAATTACTTGCCACGCCATTCTTTGGCACGGTCAGGTCGGAGTACAAAATTTCCCTGATAATGAAATATTTGCATTTTGAAAACAATGAAGAATTTGATGAAACTACTCATCCAGCACCAAAACTCAAGAAAATTTGGGAAGTATATCAAATGATTCTGAAGAATTTTCAACGGAGCTATGTGCCAGATAAAGACATCAGCATAGGATGAAAATCTAATGGCCTACAAGGGAAAGCTCAGCCGGATACAATACATGGCATCAAAGAGAGCATGATTTGGCATAAAATCCTTCATGCTATGTGAATCGACAACTGGCTATATTTGGAATTCAGTCCTATACACTGGGAAAGGAACCAAATTCAACCCAAAATACAGCAATTATGGAATGGCATCATCTTCCGTTCTTTCACTGATTGAGCCATTGCTAAACCAGGGTTATTGTGTAACTACAGACAACTTTTACACATCTCCCAAACTTTACAAGTTCCTTTTGCAGAACAAAACGGATGCCTATGGAACCTTTAGGGCTAACCGGCGTGATATGCTGCCAATCTTTGGCAATAAGAAGCTCAAGACTGGAGAAATGGTTGCCTGGCAGAAAGACAAAATTATGGCACTGCGATGGTGTGACAAAAAAGATGTGTGCCCAATGAGTACAATCCATAATACTTCCATTGTCATGGTATGCACAAAAGGTGGGAAAGACATCATGAAGCCATAAGTAGTGATAGACTACAACAACACCATGGGAGGTGTTGACAGAGCCAACCAAGCAATGGCATTCTATCCAGCAATGAGAAAACAACAAAAAAAGTACTATAAGAAGATCTTTAGGCATCTTCTAGAGCAATGCTTGTGGAATGCCTACATTCTGCTAAAAAAAAAGAGTGACAAGCCTATGGTTCATGCTGTTTTTCTTTGGAAAGTTGACAAACTGATCTTTCTGAACCACCAAACAGCAACTGCTGTGAATAGCACTAGATGTCATGCTGCTGGCGTTGTCAACCCGAAATGCCTGACTGGTCGTCACTTCATGTATTACATCCCACCAACTGAGAAAAAGTCAGCACCGACAAGGTGGTTTGTTGCTTGAAGCGAGATGACAGAAAATCCGAAAGGAAACCTGGTTCCATTGTCCTGATTGTGACCTCGGACTTTGTGCTGCCCCATGGTTCAAAATTTATCATACCCGGGATGTTTACTGAACCAATATGACTAGTAATATTGCACCCTTGTTTTGACATATTTCAGTGTTTTTGAATTGATTATATTATTGACTAAAATGTATTGAATCAAATGTATTATTATTATTATTATTTGTTATTATTTATAGCTATTTATTATATTATAATTTATGATTTTGTGTTTCAAACTTTATAATACCCGAGATGTCTACTAGACTCTTGTTTGGATAGATTTAGGTGAGTTATTCCTAAGAATTGCAGGCCTACATTATAAAACGCCAAATTTCCATGCAAAACAATTGTACCGCTTTCAACATAAAAAATCTGATATAATTATACAGCTAGGAAGGTTAAACTACACTAAGGGCAGAAGCTAAATACATGTAATTTCTCTTGACCAAAGCTGTATAAATTCCAATAAGGCCAGATAAAAGATAAAATATCAAATAAACCTGTAGCCTGGTTCGCGGTGTTCCCGCCCGCCGTTGCATTGCCTGGGCAGTCAATGTTACAAATGCCGCAGCTGCTTGCACACAACCAGTGCTGTAGCTGTTCTCCCTCTCCTTGGCTGCCAGTGTCAGGAATGTGCTGGCCATAGAGCAGCCGAAGCTCTGAGGCGCAAGCAAATGCGCAGGCTTTGGCCTTCTGGTGCCCATCGCTAACGCATTACCATTGACACTGGTGCCAAGTGGCCTATATAAGTGTAGCAGCTGCACTGGTCCATTAAAATGACAAAAACACTCTGGCGGAACTAGGACATATGTTGCACTGGAAACCTTGTGAATGTCCTGCAAGAGCCCAAAGAGCAGCTATGTGGGTGAGCACACCAGGAGGGTTGTGAATACAAGTAAAAACATTTAGGGGCAACCACAATTGGAAGCACTGATCATGACAGTCTTGAAAGGACAAACAATCAAAAAGCTCAATGAAATAAAATCGTGTGCATAATTTAATAATAACATGTGCTTAGATGAACAATTATCTAAAAATATCCTTGCGTAGATGGAGTAACTGCAAAGCGTGCTCCTCACTGTGACAGTACCTTGAGGAACAGTTGGTGGTGGACTGGCTTGATGAAGCAATGCTGCGATGGCAGAACCTTCATGTGTTCCTGGATGTCACTAGGAGGACAGAAGCCAGCGTGTGCAGAGCCAGATGGACAATATGAGGCCTCGATCGAATCCTCAATGGTATGTGCCAGGATAGTGGAACAGCCACGGAACAAGGAAGGGACCGAGAGGCTGCCGAAACAACCACCAACTGGAACTGGTAGACGGAAACACCGGAGCGTGACGTCTTACGAACCGGAAACACAGGTCCAAAACGAGGCTTGAAGCACAAAGGGTGGAGAGCAAGCCGAGGAGAATGGAGAGAGAGGATAGCTGTCATCTTGACAGCATGTATCGGGGCATGGCCATTCTTCAGGTCAACGATCAGACAGCAACTAGTCCATTGCTGTCTGATCTGCAGCTGTTTCCTTGTTCCTGTATCAGATTCTGATAACTTCTGTGTTTGACCCAGCTTGCTCCTGACTTTGCTTGAATGTTACCGGCCCTAAATTTGCCCTGTCTCTGAGCTTTGCTCTGCCTTCTGCTTATCTACCTGATCTGCCTGTACCCTGACGATTCCTTGCCTGCTGTCTATGCCTGCATCTCACCGTCTGTTGCCGACCTGGCATCCAGTTGTTTATCTGCCTTGCCACCCATACCTTACTGCACTCTCGTGACCACTGTCACATCAGTGGTGCCCGAGCTGGGGCTGTATGAGAGGCCTTCTTATGCACATCAGACTCAGCCACAAGATACGTGACAGCCCAAAAAGAGAGGAAGAGAGAGGGCACAGGAAACTTGTAGGACTGTACTGTAGCCACTGTAAGCCAGAGAAGAGCCTGCCTACCTTCCTAGGACATCAAAGGTAACTGATTGACTGTTGTGCAGCCTGGGAGAAAAAGGACTGCTGGGAAGGAGGCAAAAATCATAGATTGTTTGGTGGTGAGAGGCTGATGGCCATGACTTTCTTCTACTTCTTAAAGGGACAATAACACCTCTTTTTATTCAAGGTACTGAAGCTTGAGAACTTAATCTTGGTATTGTGGGATACTTTTAAGTTTGAGAAATCAAATGCTGGAACTTTGAGCCCCAACAATCACCAACACACTGGATGGTGGAGGGGTTTGGAAATACTAACAGACCTTTAATTCCCATGCCAACCCTTAGGATCTCCCTGGGATTAGGGGCAGAGACGTTTGCTCTTCCAGTTATTTATAGAGTTATACAATATTGATATCTGTTATTGAACACTTGTTTACTGTTACTGTAACTTTGTTTTTAACCACATCCCGTCTGGCCTATAGCAAAATGACAGCAGGACAGTGGCTCTCCCGTTCTGACTAGACATAATATGGCATTCTTCAGAACAAGCCTTTCATGTGTGCCCCCCGTGGTCATGCAGCGTGGTGATCGTTAGTGCTGTGTGTCGCTATGACACACCGCATCTCTGATCACGGTAAAGAGCCTATGACGTAGGCTTTTTACCATGTGATCAGCTGTGTCCAATCACAGCTGATCACAGCGTAACTAGGAAGTGCTGGTTATCAGCATTCCTCTATTCAGGCATGAGTAGAGGAGAGCCGATAAGCGGGTCTCCTGACAGGGGGAAGACCTGCATTGATAGTCAGTTTAATGATTATCAGTGCAGCCCCATCAGTGATGCCCACCAGTGCCCACCAGTAATGCCAATCAGTGCCCATCAGTGATGCCAATCAGTGCCCATCAGTGATGCTTTTCAGCGTCCATCGGTGATGACTGTCATTGCCTCGGCATCAGTGCTGCATATCAGCGCCATCTATCAGTACCGTCTATCAGTGCACATCATTGCCGCCTATCAGTGCTCATAAAGGCCGCCCATCAGTGTCGCCTATCAGTTCCAATCAGTGCTGCCTGCATATCAGTTCCCATCAATACCACCTTATCAGTGCCACCTCATCAGTGCCTGTCAGTGAAGGAGACAACATACTTATTTACAACATTTTATAACAAAAACAAAGAAAAACTTTTCTTCTTTCAAAATATTCATATTGGTGATTAAATACCATCAAAAGAAATCTCTGTCTAAAAAAAAATTGTAAAAATTAAATTTGGGTACAACGTTGCATGACCGAATTGTCATTCAAAGTGTGACAGCACTGAAAGTTGAAAATTGGCCTGGGCAGGAAGGGGGTGAAAGTGCCCAGTATTGAAGTGGTTAAATTTACTGTGTGTGTTGCACAAATAGATACATAATTTTCAGCTGTGGTGTGTGAGAGGGTGTGGCATTACCTGTAAGGTTGTTGACAACTGGAATCAGGGGACCCAACCATCAGCATCTCCTTCAGGAGTAAGCTCTAAACACGTCTATGGTATGACAATATATAGGAAAAATACATGGTAACAAATTCTGAATCCATGGCCTTCATGTTCTCAGGCTCAGGAAATGGTGTACATTCACAGTATAAACAAAAAAACAACTCCTTCCCATTTTCCGAACAGGAATGCTTGTACAAATTAAGGCTTAGTTTAGACTTGAGGTTGAAGGGAGGTAACAACAGGCAATTTAGCCATGTTTTTACTGTCCACCAAACCACCCCCCAAGCTGCAAAAGCTGCAAAAGCAGATTGTTCGATTGTTCTCTGTTTTCTATCCTAAAGGTTAATGTCACCATTGCCAAAAAAAAAAAATACAAGTTGTTAAACATGGCCAACTTTATTAGGTATAAAGGACTAAGTACAATTGTACAATAAGTGATTGTTTTTGGTGATTTGTCGGTTCCAAACATTATGCACTTTCGTTTTTGTAGTCTACCCAAATGTATTATACAGCATTTTTTTTTTTTTTTTTTTGGAGAGAGGTCTTTAAAGTGGTTGTAAAGGCACAATGTTTGTTTTTATCATCATGCATTCTACGCATGAAGGTAAAAAACTTCCTGTGTGCAGCAGCCCCCCCCAAAACTTACCTGGGCCCCCTTTTGATCCAGTGGTGTCCACGAGAGCCTTGGCTCTATGGGGGCTTGCACTCCTAATTGGCTTTTGGCAAAAGAGGGAGCCAAGGGCTGTCAATTACAGCCAGTAAGCCAATCAGGAGATAGAGGGGGTGGAGCTGAGTCACAGCTCTGTGTGGTAATGGACACACAGAGCCATGGGTTGGGAGCGCACCTGCTTGGGTGCCCCCACAGCAAAATGCTTGCTGTGGTGGCACCTGGCAGGAGGGAGGGGCCAGGAGTGCCAGTGTGGGACCCTAAGAGAGGAGGATCCAGGCTGCTCTGTGCAAAACCACTGTACAGAGCAGGTACATATAACATGTTCGCTATTTTAAAGAAAAAAAAAAAAAAAACAATACTTTACTATCCCTTTTATTTTGTAGCAAATGTGTACACATACAGTGTAATATTATTATTTTCCTGGCTTTTATTAGGAACGTATAGAAAAAGAAATAAATTTGCACACCCTTATATATTTACCACAAAATATAATAAGAAATATAATAAGAATGCTGATTAAAATTATATCACATTTGAATATAAGCATCTTACTTGGTGCTGCTACATTGTGACAAAAAAAAAACGGTTTGCATAAATTTGCATAGATTGTTAGCATAACATTAAGATGAAATTTGGTTAGGCTGATGTGGGCACAAATCAGCGCGACAGTGACTTCTTCATAGGTTTGCAATCGCTAAAAATTTGAATGACCTTGCGTTCACTTATGTGAGCATGAAGCTTGTGCAGTGAATGCAAATGTCATCCAGAGAATCATCATTGGCACCTGGGGCATAATCTGGGGAAAGAAAATATTTTATTATTTTAATTTTAATTATTTTTATTTATTTATTTTTTAGGATATCAGAATATATATATATATATATATATATATATATATATATATATATATATATATATATATATATATACCCCACCATAGCAGTGATCTATTGACATCCCTACTGATGTAAACAGGAGCATTGTGTTCAGAGCTATTTGTTTGAGGTAGAAACAATCATATGGATCATATGGATCACTGGATAGCCCGGGAGAAGCCCAGGAGATGATCGTTTCAGCTCCTTGGCTGAATAATGAACCCCCAGCTATCACTGACAGCCAACAGTTCCAGTGCTAATGCTGACAAAAAGCCACTGAGACTGGGCAGCATTTTAAAATGGGGCTGGGGGTTGCTTTTGGACTAATAACTATAATCCTTGCACCAATTTAAAATGCCCCTGGGGACTTAAAGCACAACTTTTTTCTATTTGTTTAAAGTCTTCACGTCTACCTCTTCCCTCTCTTTCTTCTAGAAGAGACCATTAGCTCTAAACTGCAAAGAAGGGTGAAAAAATATGAAAATAGTCAATAAACATGACTGTCAGGTTGGTTTCCTAAGACAAATGGGACAACGTGTAATAGGAAAATTGGTGTGGGTGAGCACTGGAATTTATTAGGGAGGAAAAACAGATTTGACTTCACTTAGCAACATCCATGGTATATCTGAGAGAAAAAAAGATTGCGGGCTGAAGTAATTCAAGCTCCACCTCAACGGATCAGACTTTAAAGGCTCAATATGGGAGACCACATAAATAAATTACATAAAATATATGTTTATTCAAAAAAGTATTAAAATACATAGATAAAATATAGGCAATAACTGCCTCCACAAGATCCAAATGTTAACACAATCTAAGTAATATGCCCACTATAGCTACCGGAAATGATCAATAAATTCTTTATACAGCAAATCATGCTTGTACACATGGAATTCTGTATATTTCTGGTAGTCAAGTCAACGTTTCACCGTTTCAAGGCTTCCTCAGGACCCACAGTGCTAATAGTAGGGCAGCGATGACTGTGGTGGATCAGGGGGCACCCATCAACAATTTCTAGTGGCGGGCATAGGGGGGCCAAAGCCAACCACCGCAATCCTGCCAGGGACGGCAGGGAAGTGCAGAGATTAGGGCTCTAGGATAAAGATACACAGTTGTAAGTGAGCATAAATCATAACAAAATGGATGGTATGAACTCTGGAATTTACTGCCTTCTTAGTGTTCTTCTTCTAAGTGTTCTTATTCTTTAAAATAGAATACAAACCCTAAATGGATGACTTTTAGTTTACTATGTAGCAAAATTATTTGCCTTTTCTTTGCTTTTGTTTTATATAAATAACACTTTTTCATTTCTTTTTTGCATCTCATTGCTGCTGATAAAGGGTCAATGAATCTGCCTGGGTTGGTTAGTAAACATTTTCAATTTTGCAAATTTTGTTTGAAGTTCAAAGTTTGTGAATGCCAAAATTAGAAAAAAAATTCAAATTAAAAACAAAATCTCTATCTCCCTTACACTGATATAACACACACTGATAAAGTTTTTTTGGGAACTCACCCTTTTTAACTATTCCTCCAGATTATTGTTTCTTCTAACCCAGCTGACCAAGCAAAGACTACATAGGTCTTTCCTTTTTTCTGGTGGAGAACTTACAAAGTATTTGGCCAAATGGAAGTTTGAGCTTCATGTATTCTGAGGATTCATTTTAAACCCAGGGTAGCAACAAACCTAAATCTCAACTCTACTGTTGATCTCATCCAGCCTCTTTCAGTTACTTTCTCTCTACATGTACATGCTCCAGTGAACAACAGTGGACAACAGTGTCTTCATTGGGACAAATAAAAAAGAGTGACAGAACCACAATTTGAAAACAGTTGTCATCCTATAGAAGGAAGTACTTAGCCAAGGATCATTATGCCTGGACCACCATGAATTGTTTTAAAGAAAGCCACCAAATTAAAAAAGGTAGAAACCAACTTATGAAATTACATTACCTTATTAAAGCGTATATGAGATTTTAGTGGTTGGGTTTATATCTACTTTAAGTATAAGTGACATAAGGAAAGAATAAACATATTGTTCCTGAACATAAGTATCACAAAAGGAAAGTTAGTACAAGTTGATCATATTCAAAACTACAAATACAGGCGGTCCCCTAGTTACAAACTTTTGACTTAAAAATGGAGGGAGACAAAAGGAAGTGAGAGGAAATCTACTCCTAGGAAGGGAAATTCACTCCTGTAAGAGTTATTATGGGTAAAAGGTACCTCCACTGATGCTTTATTACCAAGGCTTGTTTCCACAACAACCCAAAATGTTCAAAATCCAATTGTCATTGGGACAGAAAGTGAGGTGAAATCTTCTGAACAAGGGCACAGACAGCAAAACAAACATTACAGGGGTGATAACCCTTCCCTATGCTATCCAAAAAGCTTAAAAATTGTTTTTTCGGCTGGAGTTACACTTAAAAATTGTACCTGTTCCGACTTATAAACAGATTCAACTAAAGAACAAACCTACAAAGCCTATCTTGTTTGTAACTCGGGAACTGCCTGTACAATCTTCTGTGTTATCTCAGAACGGGTCTTAATTTTATTTGAAATATGAAAGTGCATCAGCATTTGTAAAATATAATTTTCATTCCTCCCAGACTCCAACATTGCCAACGTGATTTTAGACAATTTTTCAAAATAAAAGTAGGCACTGTCCGTCAGGATTCAGAACCAGAAACTAATTTAACTTTCAGCTGGCAAAATTAAATTAATAAAAAAAGAAATCACAAAAATGTGAATTTGATATATGAATCTTTTTCAGTGGTGAAGACTGCAATGTATTTCATGTCTTCTGGCAATAGAAAATACATTTAAATCAGATACTGTACATGCTCTTATACACTTGGTAATTTTGATATTCTCAATTTGTTTCAACATAGATCCTTAAATAGACTTGCTCTAAAAAGGGTCAGAAAAGTCACTGGCTTCTGTAGTATAAAATTTGACAATTTCACTTGTAGTTGAAACACATATGATACTATCTAAACGATCAAAGGAGTGGAATTTGTAAAGACAAAACATAGGAGCTACCTCAGACGCATTCTATGCATTAAGATAAAAAGCCATCTGTGTGCAGACAGCCCCCCTAATGCTTACCTGATTGTCCAGAAATGTATTGACCTTTTATACACACACATTAATTACAAGCAAACAGATCACTGGTGAGGTTGGTTTCCTTTAATAGCCATTCAAACCCCTTTGTGTCAACTTGTGTGCATGTTATCAGACCAAAATCACCAGGGTATTTACATACCCTGGTGATTTTGATCAGGGTCATTTGGGTAGTTTCTGTTGTGATTATGATTTATAAAGAGTAAACACAGTTGATTGAAAATAAATGGCTTCAGCTAAACACTAACCATAAGTGAAAGAAAAGTTTTTGTGTTATCATTCATATTCTCTGAAAAATGGCCAAGAAATCATAAATTCTGCCAGGGTATGTAAACTTATGAGCACAACTGTATGTCCAGCTATATGCTTTGGTTGCATGCCGGAATGGAAATGTAGTTTCATTATGTCTTGTTTCAGGCATTGCTCCGGGGTCAACACAGGTCTTCTGTGACATCAGTCCATTCAAAAAATACATCTTAGTTATAAGTGGAATTGAGTTTGCCCCTGACTCATTATGTCTGTTAGATACTCCAACAGGAAGATCTCCCCACCATACTTTCCAACTCTGCCCTTGACTATCCTGGAGTTTTGGATGTTTCCACACACATTTGCATGTTTCAGCACTTTCTGTTGCCTTAACCAAAATATATACTGTATTTATTGGCGTATAACATTCACTTTTTCACCATGAAAATTGGATGCAAATAGTGCATGCGTGTTATACGCCAATACTTCAGTTTTAGCTGCCTCGGAGGGGACAGGGAGGGGGGGCAGGACGAGCACCGTCAGATTACATACAGTGAGAATCTCCTGTTTACTTGGCGGCCTCTGTAATAGGAACTCCTGTCTCCTGGGCCGCCATTGGACCGCTATTCTGTCTATCATAGGAGATTCTCACTGTATGTAATCTGTTGGCGCTCGTCCCGCCCCCCTCCCTGTCCCCTCTGGGCTGCAGATGGGAATCGATCAGGCTGCACTGATGGCAATGGTGAGGCTGCATTGAAGTGGACTGATGAGGCTGCATTGATGGCACTTGTGAGGCTGCAGATGGGCACTGACCCTTATTTTACTTGAAAGTTCCTTATTTAAAATTTTAGTTTTTTTCCTGAAACTTCCTTCTTAAAATGAATGTGCGTGTTATACGCCGATAAATACGGTGATATGGTAATTCAATAATTTAATTCAATAAGGAAAGAAACATTCCCTAACAATGGCCACAGCAGGTGTGTAAATCCAAGAACTAAACCACAGTAATCTCATGATATAGGTTCTGAGTACTATTAAAATAAAGATCAAGTAGCTTGCCTCTCAAGCATCTATAAAGAAGTGAAATAGAAGCTTTGGATGGTCTGAGCCTTAACACACATGCCCGAGAAACTTTGGCACATAAGTTTGCTATTAATAAAGCTCCTCAGCGTTCTCCTGTCAGGTGCGGTGGCATGACCTTGGCCCCTTTCCAGGACATAGATAGAAAGAAAGAGACCTGATTAAAAACCTCCCCTGAGAACTAAAGCCACAAGTTACTGCTGAAATGATTAAAGCTACATAACCGGATTTTGTCATGTGTGTCTTGTTCTAATATGTTACTATTGCAGGATATCAACCTTACTCAGGATTGATAATGACATTCTCAGGGCCATTCAGAAATAATTGGTACATTTTCAAGCTTGGTGCTGCTGCCCAAACCCACTTACCTAGTCACTGGTCTACTGATTCCATCAGGGTATTATTTGTAAGAATTTTTGACCACCATTTACTCTGTGCATGAATGTTAAAGAGTAAGTAAACCCCGATGGGTTTTACATCCTCTTTTGCTCTCCGCAAGGCCTGCAAATGAAAAGCATAATGGGCTAGACAACATTGGCGCACTACAAGTGAAATATCTCCTAAACGGCGCTAGTTTAGGAGATATTTCCACTACCTATAGGTAAGCTTTATTCTAGGCTTGCCTATAGGTAAAAGTCAGCAAAAAGGATTTACAACCACTTTAAAGCAGCAAAGAAGGACCTTAAAGGGGTTGTAAAGTTATTATTTTTTTTTTTTTTAAATAACAAACATGTTATACTTACCTTCACTGTGCAGCTCGTTCTGCACAGAGTGGCCCCGAACCTGGTCTTCTGGGGTCCCTCGGCGGCTGTTTCAGCTCCTCCCCGCAAGCATTTACCACCTTCATGCGAGATCCCTCGCACGGTGGTGAGTGCTTGCGGGCGCGCTCCCGTGATACAGCCGGCGGCTATAGCCGCTCGCTGTATCACTCGGCCCCGCCCCCCGGCGCGCCGCGTCATCGGATGTGATTGACAGCAGCGCGAGCCAATGGCTGCGCTGCTTTCAATCCATCCACTGCAGCCAATCAGCGACCAGGCTGAGCTGCAATGAAGCTGACGAGGACGAGGAGCGAAGATTCGAGGCGTCAGGTAAGTAAAACGGGGGGCCTGGGGGCGGCGGTACTGTCAAAAGTTTTTTCACCTTAATGCATAGAATGCATTAAGGTGAAAAAATTTTTACCTTTACAACCCCTTTAAAGCGTCATATATAAAGAATTTAAACAACTGCCCAGAAATGTTTAATGATTTGTTGGGGCCCTGTCTTAAGCAGTAGTGCTCCTTGTTTAGTGCCATGTCTGCTTACATCAGCTAAGCTGTTGCCAGCCTCAGCTTTGTTTACTTTTCAGAATTTTGCAAACATTCCCAAGTTCAGGTTATCCTTTCATCCTGCCAACTACTGTTGAGTAGTCTCCAGAAGTCTGAGTGAGAAGGGTTATACATTAGTTATTTATATTTATCCTAGTCAGCCAATCAATGGTGAACAAATCTAGTGGTGAGAACTGGAGTAAGTGATGTTGTTTGGATATCTGAATGTTTTAACCTCCCTAGTGGTAATCCGGAGTATGGCTCGGGGGTAATTTTCAGTACCAATAGCGGTAACCCCGAGCCACACTTGGGATCGCATTGCAGTATCCAGGTACAGTTACTTACCTTGTCCCTAGGATCCTTTGATGTTCTCCCGCTATATTCCCTGTCAGATCCTCCTCCCAATGCATCAATGTTCTGGGCTCCATTCCCTGCGAGCGTTGCGACGCATGGGGGCGGAGCCTGGCAGCAAATTAAAAAAAGTACAAAAAACATAACACACATAATACATTGTAATCTGTAGATTGCATTACTGTATCAAATCATTTCACCTCAGTTTTGTCCCTAGTGCTTTGTCCAATACCCTGCCTGCATTTTTATATTATATATACTGTTCTTTCTGCCTGGAAACTTGAGAATGTCCATGGCATCCAAAAAGCATCCCTCTATGTCAAAAGTGGTTTTAGACCAGCTAGAAAACAGCAATAGTGAATTAGAATCACTTGCAGAATTGAGCAATAGTGATTCCTGGGGAAATCCGTCATCAGACACTGAAAGTAACAACAGTGACAATTCTGCGACTGATCTCAGTGATGTGCAAACTTGGTGCTCTATTGACTGTGGTACGGATCACGCAGGACTGAGCTCAGTCGCAGAATTGTCGCTGTCATCACTTTCGGTGTGTGATGACGAGTTTCCCCATGAATCACTATCTGTCACGTACCTAGTAGATGAGCCCAAACTGGAGGAAGGCCTCTCTTATGCCTCTGACCTGAGGCCCCTGATAGAGTAGACAGGAGGCGCAGGAGTGTAGAGTAGCACGAGTGCCTGGCAGGATCAACAGCAAGGAGGTCAGTCTGGAATTCCAGGTGGAACTGTGCAGGCTTGTCAACAGACTGGAACAGCAGACAGGAGCAGCAAACTGGAAGCTGGAGCAGACTGGGAGGGGAATTCCACAGGACTGGAAGACAAGCCGGGTCATACACAGACAGGTATATTGGAAACAAGGCAGAGGCAAGAGCAAGGAACAATCCAGGTCGGTATCAGGCAGGTGGCAGAAGGACCAGAGGAGCAGGCAGGTGCAACGTCAAGACCGGCCGGGGGCAGATGCAGGCAGACAGCAGGAATAGTCAAAGGCAAGCCGGGTAATACATAGGAACAGATTCGGATTAGTAGGTAACACACGGGGAACGCTGTAGATCAGAAAGCAATGCTTCTATGTGTCAGCCTGGTTTAAATAGCCCGCCTAGTGCCAGGGACCACACGCTCCCGTGCGCGCTTGCGCATGCGCATTGGCATCCGCAATCGAGCACCAGCTTGTCCAGATCTTCTGTTTCTGGCAGGCTCTTCCTGACACTATCGCTCAATTCTGCAAGTGATTCTAATTCACTATTGCTATTTTTTAGCTGATTTAAAACCACTTTTGACGTAGAGGGACGCTTTCCATTGTCCTGATTGCGACGTCGGACTTATTGCAGTCTCATGTTTCAAAAATTTTCATACCCGGGATGTTTACTAAACCAACCAACCAGTGCCTAGTAATATTCTACCCTTGTTTGGACAAATTTCAGTTTTTTTGATTTGCTTACATTATTGAATAAAATGTATTATTTTTTTATAATTATTTATAGTTATTTATTATATTATAATTTATGATTTCGTATTTCAAAGTTTATCATACCCGGGATGTCTACTAGATTCTTGTTTGGGCAGATTTAAGTGAGTTATTCCTAAGGATTACGGGCCTACAATATAAAACACCAAATTTCCATGCAAAACAATGTAACGCTTTGACATTCAATAAACCGACATAATCATACCGCCAGGGAGGTTAAAGAACTTGAGTCTTTTTTCCCTCCTCTGGGCACTGTTAAAGTGGCTGTAAACCCACGAACAAAAAAAAAACCTGCAAGACAAAGGCATAATGAGCTAGCATGCATAGCATATTAGCTCATTATGAATTACTTACCTTAGATCAATGCCCCCGCATCGGTCCTCGTACACCACTCAGGCCACCGACATCACTCCTGGAGTTACTTCCGGGTATCGCGGGCTCCAGCGCTGTGATTGGCTGGAGCCGGGATAACGTCACTTCTGCGCAGGTGCGCGTGAGCTGCCAGTAACGCACGCTCACTGAAGCAACAGCACATACGTGCCATGGCTTCAGTGCACATGTGCCGATGACGTTGGCACATGCAGATACAAGGGATATCTTCTAAACCATGCAGGTTTAGGAGATATCCGGCGTAGCTACAGGTAAGCCTTATTATAGGCTTACCTGTAGCAAAAAGTGGTTGTAAAGGGTTTACAACCACTTTATTTTTTTTTCCTCTTCTGGTGCAAATTAGAAAAGTTCTGCCTGGGGACCTCATCAGTTGTTGGAGCTGTCACAAAGCATGGCAATTTGAACATTGAGATCCACTGCAGCCAAAAGGGAAGCACCTGCACTTTCCCAAATAGAAGAAGCTGCCAGACAGGAGGGAGAATACACTAAAAACATTCTGGCTGTACAGTTGTAGACAGAGTGATCAAGAAAAGACAAGAACCTTGGTTTTGGAGAGCCTGTCCTACCCAGCCACGTTAGGTGTGCAACTGTGCATAGAGCCCTGAAAAAAGGCATAGCTACACTGTCTTAAAGCACAGAAGTTGTTGATAAGAATTTATAGCCTTTGGAGGTATCCTCAAGGTATATCTTTCTTTACCTACTCGCTGCTGAGAGCCTTAAAAATCCTACTAAACAGACTGGTGCTGATCATGTGTTTTACCCACCTCAGGGTGGAATGCAGAAAAGTGTACACCTATTAGGTCACTTGGGGGTGACCACAAAGACACAGCTTCCTCCACTCTGGATCCAGGAACCAGGTATTATAGCTGTGAATTACACCCAAGAACTAAACAACACTAGCTTAGGTGCAAATTGGAGCTCTTTATTGAAAATTCACACAGGATTTATACCACACAGAATAAGCTAAGAGCTTGATCACATAATCCTAAACAATGCAAACTTTAAACAGTAATATCATCAGTACATCTAACGGTACATCTAATGAACAACTAGCAGCTAACAGTGATCTAAACAAACAGCAATCCAATCAACAGCTAACTAATTACTCAGTAAGCTAATTAATAGCTAGGCCCCTAGACAAGCCTTGATTAGTCAGAGAGTGACCACCCAAGACAGTCCAGCAACAGATCTCATTAAACAGATTTTTTTCCACATCCATCTTCTCATGTTGGCAGAGACCAACATGGCTTCCTTGACTGTTAAATGTGGTAATAACATGTCACCTTGCATTATATAACAGGACATTCTTCCATGCTCATAGCTCCCTCAAATGCCAGGGCCCATAGTAAGTTGGCAAGAGCCTACCATGCAGTCCCCTCCAAAAGCCCCTGTCCAGGTTGGATCTGTCACAGGGGTTATCTCACATGACCCCGGGGTAGTAGACCTTTATCTAGGTACTGCGTAAATTGACAATAATGGGTACAATCTGTAGTTTAACTCAACTAATATTGATACATTTATATGAAGCTCAAGAGTTTTGGCCATTCTTACATCTAAACTTGTCCTAAATAAAATAAATTGTTCATAAAAGACAAATCCTCATTAATTATCCATATAGGCAGCAAACAAGGAGATAATTGAAAACCACAAAAGACTACAATTGTCACAGAAATTAACTGCCATGTGTTTCATTAATTTAAAGCATCCTGTCAGCTTCCCGTTAATAATATGGGTTACTCCTTCAGTCTAATGGGAATATATTTATAATCTGGAGGAAAGAGATCTTTTATATTTGTCGGAGACACAATTAGCAAAGCTGTAATTCACTGTCTTGGTTAGAAGCTTAAGAGATTACTCTAATTATACAATGTAGGAACCAAAAAAGCATGGCAAACTGTACTTGTAGCTTTCCTAACTATGATGGTAATTGAATAAACGTTCCAAACACTGAAACTATGTGTTAATTGTTGAAGTTCTGTAACAACTCAAAAAAAAGGCCTTAAGTATCAAAAGTGTTGTAAAGAATTAGTGAACTTTGATAAAAATTAGATCTTTTAATATATCAAAAGATACCAAGTAATTTGCTGATATATTCTCCTACCTCTGCCTTTTTTTCCCTTTGGATTGTAAGTTGTCATCTCTAGCTCAAGTCTGTGTAGATATTTTTCAGTTGACAGTCTACTTGTCTGCATCTGCATATTAGCATCAGTCATTAGAAATCACAAGCTACCAGAAGAAGAAAACCCTTGTTGGAAATTAGCTACAGTGTAGGGAACACATGTTTTCAGAAGAAGACTAAGAACAAAAATACATTAATGTGCATTCTGTTTTCCTCTATTGGCTATTGATGGACATGACCTAAGTAAACTCATGCAGGGACCGATTGCTTCTAGCAGTTGTGATCTCGAACTGATTACATAAATGCACTGCAGGACAGAAATTGACATTTATGTTTACTAGATATTGGAGTTGGTTTCCTATAGGCAAACAGTCTGTTCGCTTTATTTATAGGGGAAATGCTGGGCTATCTGGATGTTAACATAAGTGCCTTGATGAAATGACACCAAATAAAAAAAACGTACGAGTCTTTTTACCATAGAGCGTGTGATCACAGCATCACAAATCTTATAATCCACATAATCCTTATAAAGTGCCTTCGTGCTGGTAAAATAAATATAAAACGTGTGTGTACTTAGCACTTTTGATCACTGGATTACTTTAAATATATTTTTTTGCATGTATTTGGATCACTATATTTGATACAAGTTTTTGATTTTATTTTGTATGAATTTTTTGGAGTTTGCACGAAAACACTTTATATATTTATTTTACCAGCATGGAGGCACTTTATACATTTCAACACATATGTGGATTATAATGCCGCGTACACACGAGCGGACTTTCTGGCATACTTGGTCCTACACAGGGCATGCTGGGACTGTGACGGCATAAGGGGGCAGGGTCTCCGCCTATATAAGTCACATCGGAGCGCTCAGAGACCAGTCCAGCCGGAGAGACCATCGTGTCAACATCTGGAGAAGAGAAGAGGGAAGAAGACAAGAAGACAGAAGTCCGGACCTCCGCTGGCAAGAGAGCAGCATGAAGATAGCGGAGGAGCCAGCCGAAGAACTGGAACACCGGGAGAAGAGGAACCAGGGGGACCCTCGAAGCTGGAATAAGACCCCCCCACCGAGCTGTCTAATAAATTACTTCAAAAACCTGTGTAGTGTGTTTTATTATTGACACTTTTTCCCTAGGTGAATGGGTAGGGGTACCATGTACCCCATACTCATTCACATAGGGTGGGGGGCCGGGATCTGGGGGCTCTCTTATTATAGGGGTCTCCCGGATTCCGATAAGCCTCCCGCCCGCAGACCCCGACAACCAACGGCCGGGGTTGTCGGGAAGAGGCCCTTGTCCTCATCAACATGGGGACAAGGTGCTTTGGGGGGGGCCCCGCAGGGCGCTAGCAGGCACAGTCACTCAGGGGCTATGTTCCTCTACACAGATCATGCTTCTACAGGGCATAGGGAGTCTGTGAATATTGGCTGGTACATGCTACCCGTGCAGCCTTATTTTTTTTATTTTTATTTTTTTTTATTTTTTTTTCACATCAGTCGACCATAACGAGAGGTGTAAATCAACTTTGCAGTTCATTTCCATAACTGTCCCTCTCTCGTTTGTCTCATCATTCGTGACTCTTTGCCCTAAACAAAAAGTGTATAAAAGCAATGAGGGCCACAAAGAGCCCAAGGCTAGTGGATTTACTCAATCTCTAATGTCTAGTGTCCCTCAAATGTGATAAGGTCTTGAAATCTACTAGAGAATACCCCAACCCACCCCCCTGCCCCCCCCCAACCCACCCATACCCCCTCTCCAGGGTCTAGTTCCGGGTTAACCACTTTTTTTTTTTTTTTTTTTTTTTCCCCCAATTCGTTTATTAAGCTAAGAGTTGGATCTCTTTGGCGTAGTTCCAAGTTTTTTTTAATTTTTTCCAACCGTCCCACCTGCCCGGACTCTTACTCCTTAATTCCTCCAATCTACTCCCCAGTGTCTCCATATTACAGCTCTCCTCAATTGCGTCAAACCACTCCCGTAGCTCAGGACTTTCCCTCTTCTGCCAAGTTCCTTGGGATCGTTCGTTTTGCCGCATTCAGGAGCAGTGGAACTAAGGACTGTTTGCAGTTGTTTGGGTCTCTTGGCCCCCCGAGGAACAGAACCTCCCAGGGGTCATCTGCTACCTGTATTCCTGTAATTTCCTTAATAAGAGGCAATATTTTGCCCCAGTAGCTTCGGATTGTAGGGCAGCCCCACCACAGATGTCCCATTGTTCCAATAGCCTGGCAGCCTCGCCAGCAGGTGGCTGGCCCATTTTGATATTTACTTAATATCTCAGGGGTCAGGTAGCTTCTACTAAGGCATTTGAAGTTCATTTCGGCCGTTCGAGAATCTATTTTTGAATTGGCGCTTATTTTGAAGATTCTTTTAATTGTGTCAGTGTCCTTTTTAGTGCCTAAATCCTTCTCCCATTTAACTATATATGGCGGTAACTCCAATTTTTCTGAGGCCAACAGAATTTTACAAATCTGGGAGACTATATTTCTTGGCGCCTCCTTATCACACAGTTTTTCAAAATCTGTTAGTTGCTCTCCCGACCTGATTGGCTGCGGGAGCTTTTTCAGAAAATGTTTTAATTGGAGATATCGCCATCCATCCAAGCCCCGTGGGATCCTACCGTGTGTGAGCTGTTGGAGGGACAAGATTTCTCCTTGATTCGTGACTTCTCTCAATTGTGTTTTCCCCCAAAGTGCTTCGTTTCCTCCTATACTCTCCATTCCTGGTGTGAACAATGTGTTGTCTATTAAAGTGATCAAAGGTGAGTTATACTTCCCATTCATCTTCTTGTAAACCCCGTCCCAAATTTTGAAAACATTTCTAGTTATAATATGTGTACTATCTGCCAGTGGTCTAATGTGTGGGGGGTTCCAAACTATAGTGCCTAATTGTGTTTTACTTAAATCTGCTTCTAATTTCACCCATTTTTTCCGTTTGCTTCTTGTCACCCATTCTACAATCCTGGATAGAACTACGGCTTTATAATACACCTGCACATCGGGGACAGCCAGGCCCCCCTCCACTTTCCTTAGTTTTAATGTCTGAAATGAGACTCGCGGTTTTTTCTTTTTCCAGATAAAGGTCATGAGAATTTTCCTAAGCATCCTCAGATAGTATTGAGGCAGTGGGACTGGTAGCATCTGAAAGAGGTACGTAATCTTGGGTAATAAAACCATTTTAATGACGTTGATGCGACCGATCCAGGACAGGGCTTTGTAATAAAGTCTATTACATTCTGATCTTACTGAGTCTAGTAGGGGCATATAGTTGGTGTTAAACGTCTTCTTGGTTGAATTAGTTAGTTTAATACCCAGATATTTTAGTTCTTTGGTCCATTTAAAACTGAATTCTTTTTTTAGAGTTTCTATCCCTACCTTACTTATATTTATATTTAATATTTCTGATTTGTTCATATTTATTTGAAAATTGGATACCTCTCCGTATTTCCTTATTGCTTTTAATATGTTTGGCATCGTCGCGGTGGGATCGGTTATAAAAAATAGCACATCATCCGCGTATGCTGCGACTTTGTGCTCCTCGCCATTTACCACAACTCCTCGAATATCAGGGTCTCTTCGAATTGAGGCTAAAAAGGGTTCCATGGCTAAGACAAAGAGAAGCGGGGACAGGGGACAACCCTGTCTCGTGCCCCTCTCCATCTCAAAGGGTTGAGAAACAGTGCCATTGACTTTGATTACCGCGGTTGGATGATGGTATAGAGACTTTATCTTACTGATCATTTTAGGGCCCAGACCCACTGCCTCCAATGTCTGAAACATGAACCCCCAGTCTACCCTGTCAAAGGCCTTTTCGGCATCAATAGACAGGAGTAGTCCTGGGGGTCCATCCTCCCCCATTTTCCCGGTCAGGAGAAGGGCTCTAATCCCATTGTCCTTTCCCTCCCTTTCAGGGACGAACCCCGCCTGGTCTGGATCGACTAAGAGGTTCATATAATCCTTCAGTCTTTCTGCCAAGACTTTTGCGAGGATTTTGGTATCGTTATTCAAGAGGGATATTGGGCGATAGCTCGAGCACAGTGATTTATCTTTCCCTTCTTTCAATATTGTTGTTATGGATGCCTTCAGTGCGTCTCTGCTCATCTCAAATCTATCGCCCAACCCATTTAAATAGCGACATAGCCTTGGTACTAAGACCTCTTTATATGTTTTATAATAGAGTATTGTTAGGCCGTCTGGGCCAGGGCTTTTCCCAAGTGCCATTCCTGCCAAAGCTTTGTTAATTTCATCTTCAGAGATTGGTCTTTCTAACAGTTCTCTATCTTCCTCAGATATCTTGGGGAGCGCCGCCTTTTTAATATAGTTATTATTTCTTAGTATCTTATTTATGGAGGGGGTGTCTTGCTTGGGAGCTGAATAAATCTCCTTGTAATAATCTCTAAAAGTCTCTGCCACCTTCTTAGTTGAATACTCAAAATGACCCTCTTTAGTTTGAATTTTTTCTATGAAATTCCTAGTTTTTTCCTTTTGTACCCTTTTTGCTAACAGCTTACTGGGTTTATTATCCCATCTATATCTTTCCCAGGCCATCTTATTTCGTAATGTTCTAGGCTCCTGTTCCAGTAGCGTTTTTAGCTCAGATCTTTTAATGACCAACCGATGATGTATCTCTTGGGGTCGCTGATCGGGAATTTTTTTATGTATTTGTTCTAATTCCGTGAGCTCGTCAGTTAATTTTTTAATTTTTTCCTGTCTGTTCTTTTTCCTCCTCGTACCCATTTCAATAAACACTCCTCTCACATAGGCTTTATGAGCCTCCCATAGTATGGCCTCCGAGGTCTCTCCTGTGTCATTAATCTCGAAGAAGTTCTCCAATTCCTGTCTAATTCTGTTATACCCCTCGACATCACTTATCAGCTCCTCGTTTAATCTCCATTGTCCCCTCGCGGCTTGTTCCTTTTCGGACATCATTTCTATGGTCATGGGAGCATGGTCTGAGTAGGTTATGTTTCCTATCGTGGATCCCTTAACCCTATCAATATCCCTGTGCTCGATTAACCCCCAGTCAATCCGCGAAAAAGACCCGTGTACAGGGGAGAAAAACGTATAATCTTTTTTCTGTGGATGTTGAACCCTCCAGATGTCCACTAGATGCCAGAAGGAGAGCCTTTGCTTTAACTTCTTTAAGTAAGTACAATCCTTCCTCTGGGGGCGGGCCGTGCTGTCGATACTCGGGTTAAAGCAAAAATTAAAGTCCCCCATCAAAATCAGATGCCCTCTCCTGAACTCCATTATTTTCCCCAATATGTTAGCCAAGTACTTCAGCGGATTTTTATTGGGAGCGTAGATGTTGGCTAGCGTATATTTTTCCTCATTTAATCTACCTCTTAGGCATAAAAACCTTCCCTCTGGATCTACTAGTCTTTCCTCCAGCTCAAACCTTGTATTCTTTGCAAAGCCAATAGCTACTCCCCGTGACCTATTTGAGATGGTGTCTCCTTGAAACCAGACCGGGTATTCCCCAGAAAACAATCTAAGTCTCGATTGAAGTGAAATATGTGTCTCCTGAAGGAACACCACGTCTGGCCCCAGTAATTTTAACTCATTGAAGATATTAAGTCTTTTCTTAAGTGAATTTAAGCCTTTAACATTATAACTTGTAAATTTTATTGTTGCCATCGCCTCTTTTTAAAGCCTCTCGGAATACCCCTTTTCATTAGACCCTGGAGAGTACCCTCTTTTCTTGGGGTTAAAGTTAAGCCTACCCCACTAACCCACAAATGCCCCCTCACCAAACCCCCCCCACCCCCCCTCCAAATCCGCCCACCCCCCCCATCCCCCCCCTTCCCCCCCACCCCCCCTCCGGTTCCTCCCACCCCCCTCCATCCCCCCCTCCCCCCCCAATGCCCTCCCCCTGTTCACCCCCTTTCCTCCCGTCTCCCCGTTTGGTCCCTAACGAACCCTTGGACCATTGAGGGTCACAATCGTTGTGGCCCACCATTGGTCTCCTCCTCTGAAGGTGAAGTTTTAGGCGTGCCATCTCTGGGTTTGTGTCTGCCCTAACAACAAGCTTTGTTACCCTGCATGACCTTTTACTCCTCCTCCCCTCTGTCCCCTCCCGCCGAGAAATTCCCTCAACCCATGCTCAGTTCAATCCATCGTTCCATGGACCAGTCCAATGTTGGTGGCGCCTGTAGTCCCAGTTTCTCGCAGAACTCATCTAATTCTCCTGGAAATCTAAGTATTGCGGTTCTCCCGTCTCTCGTGCCCACCAGACAGGCTGGGAATCCCCATGTATATTTGATATTTTGGTTCACCATGTGCTCTAAAAGGGGTTTTAAGTGTCGTCTTCTTGCCAGTGTACCTTTGGCTAGGTCAGAAAAAACATGTACTCTTGCTTCCTCAAACTGCAGTGGGGTATGACCCTTGATTTTATACCAGATATTTTCCTTGTCTTCGTAGAATCTGAACCTCACGATTACATCTCGGCTTCTTTCAGTCAATCTGGTGTCTAACCTGCCTACCCGGTGTACCCGCTCAATTTTTGGGAAGTCTTCTCTTCCTAGCCCCAGGAGTGGACCAAAGATAGTCGCCACCGTCTGCCTCAGATCTTCACCCCTATTTTCTGGGATCCCTCTGAGTCTCAGATTTTGTCTGCGATCCCTATTTTCCTGATCTTCCAGTCTATAACAGGCTTTTATCTGGTTTTGTTGAGTTGTTTTAAGTTGTTCTTTTAGTCCGGAGATCTCCCGCCCTTGCCTATCAAGCTTATCCTCAGCCTCTTCCACTCTTGTCAGGAGGTTACCTAAATCAGACCTTAAAAGAGTGATCTCCGCCTTAATTGATGATTCAAGGGCTTTAAACATTTCTGCTAGATCTCCCTTCGAGGGAAGCTGTGAATCATGGCTATGTTCACAGCTTCTAGACGCTTCTGACGTGTCATCGGTCAGTGGCTCATCTCTGGAATGGTCTGGGGTCAGGTCCTCCCTCTCACCTCGTCTCTTCTTTTTATCCGCCAGGATTGCCTTATGCGACTCTAAGTGCGAACTCACCGGACTCTCCCCTTTAACCATGTATTGCTTGATAGTACTGGCGGGATTGCTCCCGGCTAGATTATCTTTTGGGGTTTTTGGTGGTCCCCCCCTCCCAGCTTTAGATGAGCTGCGGCTCATAATTTCTGATTTCGATAACCAATCCTCCCGAGTTTGACACTAAGACCGTTGTTGACCGTGGCCGGTAAGTCTCCTAATTTCCCCCTTTTTTTTTTTTTGGGGGATCAGGAAAGTTGTATTTAAAGTGCGGGTGCTGATATAAAAGTGGTGTAAGTTGATACGGTGGGTAAGCCTTGTATCTCTAGGCTGAAATCATGCCTACGTGCGGGGCTAGTGCGGAGGACTCCTGGGTATATTTCCCACCAAACTATGCCCGCCTTATAGGTACACTAAACATTGAAAATACATACTTGAAGGTATCACAGTCCTGTAATATGCATTGATATGTAACCGATACAGGAAAAGAGAACCAAAATAACAGTCCACTGCTTCACCCCAAAATCTCAGCAGCTCCACCGCAAGCCCCCCTTGACAATGTTGCACTTTGTATTAGGTTTAGATATAATTATGCAGGATAGATGTACGACATGGTATAAAGAAACCTCTTTTCCCTCCAGCCAATTACCGTATTAAAAGATACTCTCTTGCAGGTGTTTCTCCCAGGATAGCTACAGGCTTAGTTCACCAAGCATTATCTCTAAGGCATTCTTACCTTTTGCTTTATTAAGTATTGGTTGTCTCTTACCACCACCATGTACACCTCCCTGTCACCACTCCAGGCAGTGCTCAGCTGTTTCCTAGTCACTCCCGTAGTGAGGCTCCTAGCTTCTGACGCTTGCTTCCTTCCGCGTCTGTATGTTTGGGATGCAGCTGATGTTGTATGCTGGGGGGGTGAGGGAAGGAGAGCGGGAGGGGAGAGCGGAGCTCACTGAACCGGCAGCGGAGACTGTCGCTTCATCCGTATGCTGTCTTTCTCCAGCGGGGGGCCCACCGGCTCTCAGCAAGCCGTCATGCTGCGCGCTGAACCCGTGGCTCCTCTCTAGGCGTCTCGTCCGGTCATCCCGCTCTGAGGAGGGGAGAGGAGGTCCGTCAGAGCTTCAGCTGGACGGCACGCCCGTTGCTCCTCCCTTCCCCTCAGCCGTCTGACGTCTCACGTCATACCGCCCCCAATGCAAAATGCCGTGCAGCCTTATTTAAGGCTCTGATCTGCCTCCGGCTTACTGCCCTTAAAAAGTACACATTGCTGAAATCTAATTATCACACACCTATCATCACACTGATGCGGGAATAGATTTCTCCAAGCCAACTATTTTCCTGAATGCCGTCCTGTGCCTCTCCTGATATTTTGACTTATATTTTGACTTGTTCCAAGCTCCTGATATGGAATCGCTTTAATTGAGCTAATACATGTGACCATTCTCTATCTTGTACCCTGACGAAGGTGTAAAAAACCAGACACGCGTCTGGTATTAGGGCACTTTACCCATTGGAGAGTATCAGGGTCATTTTTGTATTCTGTTTGTTTTTTGTGTTTTGCTTTGTTCTATGCACTACTAGACGTTATACGTCTTTTTATATTTATATATACTCACCTGTCTTATTGTTCCACATTTGTGCAATAAACTTTGGTTACATTTATCCAGTGTTTGGTGGTCGATTAAAGTCTCATCTAGGGGGTACTTTTTTCTTGGTAATGCATCAGGATTTGCTGCCAGCCCATTCAAAATTGATGTGCTGTCTTATTACCCTGCAATTTAATTAACGATAATGCTCTGTGTTAACCACTTCACATCCCGCCCATTATCATACGACGTCCGCAGGAAGGATCTCCCATCCTGGGCGGGCATCATATGACGTCCTGGGCTTCCCGGCCATCTGGGGGGCATGCATGCGCCGCCGGCACCCGCGATTGACCGACAACAGAGCAGGACCGTGGATCTGTGTGTGTAAACACACAGATCCACGTTTATCAGTTGAGAGGAGACCGATGGTGTGTTCCCAGTACAGAGGAACACAGATCGGTCTCCTCCCCTTGTGAGTCTCCTCCCCCTACAGTTAGAATCACTCCCTAGGTAACACACTTAACCCCTTGATCGCCCCCTAGTGTTAACCCCTTCCCTGCCAGTGACATTTATACAGTAATCAGTGCATTTTTATAGCACTGATTGCTGTATAAATGTGAATGGTCCCAAATGGTATCAAAAGTGTCAGAAGTGTCCTCCGCAATGTCACAGTCACGATAAAAATCGCAGATTGCTGCCATTACTAGTAAAAAAAAAAAAAATTATAATAAAAATGCCATAAAACTATCCCCTATTTTGTAGACACTATAACTTTTGTGCAAACCAATCAATATATGCTTATTGTGTTTTTTTTTACCAAAAATATGTAGAAGAATACATATCAGTCTACACTGAGGAAAAAATTTGTGAGAAAACTGAGAAAAAACATTAGGATATTTATTATAGCAAAAAGTAAAAAATATTGTGTTTTTTTTTCAAACTTGTCACTCTTCTTTGGTTTATATCGCAAAAAATAAATCCGCAGAGATGATCAAATACCACCAAATGAAAACTCTATTTGTGGGGAAAAAATAATAAAAATTTAATTAGGGTACAGTGTTACATGACCGCGCAATTGTCATTCAAAGTGTGACAGTGCTGAAAACTGAAAATTGACCTGGGCAGAAAAGGGGTGAAAATGCCCTGTATTGAAGTGGTTAATGCACATGCAATAAAGCAATGTGTAATGTTAATTGGCCCTGAAGGTGGAACTAAAAGCTGTGTTCAAAAGATCCAGGCAGAAGCAAATAACTAGTAACCAGTATTGCCTGTTATCCCCCAGCAGGTGATACATTTTACCCATTATTGACTTACTATGCCTTGCTCTGCATTGTGTTGCTGTGTGCAGGTGGCCATCTTGGTAGTGGCAGGACTTTGCTTCCTCATGTCAAAGCCTCCAGCAAAGAGAACAGTGAGCAGTGACCAAATCTCATCAAATCTCAGTACAAATTTCAGGAGACTAGCAGTCAGAGGCACGTGTTACTTGGATCTCACACTGCAGATTTACAGCTATGAGACTGTAAACACAAGAAATCCTAGACACTCTCATACCAGTGTAGCACCCTGCTCCTGAAGAGCAGACGCTATTCTTTTCAATTTTAAGTTAGTTGAAGCTACAGTTCGGCTCAGCTTATTATTACCTAAAGTTACTGGTTTCTGTACCAGTTTGGCTGGACTGTGCAAATTTCCATCCGACCATGGGTGGTGCTGTTACCACTGGTGGATGTTGTAAATACAGTCTGGTTGGACATATTGAATACTCTTTGCCCAGAGACAGTTCGGTGGGAGTGGTTCATCCGCCTTGCTTTCTGGGTAGGGGTATTTAAGGAACAGACACCATTTTTTAGTGGTTTGCGCTTCCTGACCTCATGGCCCTCCTGGCCTTGGGGAATTGCTGCTGCCTAAAATTCTGCCTTGGGGTCGGCGGACCCAAGGCCCAGCTACTAGAAGAAGGCCCAAAGTTTTAGTGGCATATTGGTCCATAAGATGGTCTCTTTGCTGTCTGGCCTGCGGGAAGAAGCAAGGGACTGTAGCAACCAGGGGAGGACTCTTCAGGAGAGGACCGAGCATAAGGCTGGTATCTTGAGAAGAGCCTGGGAACTCAGTCGGAGATGCAGCTGGGATCAAGCACAGCAATTAGTTTATTCAAGATTGTCAGGTCTGTGGCAGAGACCGTGTCAAGCATCGTAAGCAGTTTATTCACGATTGTCAGGTCTGTGGCAGAGACCGTGTCTGAGCATCGCATCGGCTGCTAGGTTGGTGAGAGAGACCTATGCGGTGGTTGCTAAATCCAGCTGTGGAGCTGCTGCTCGCTGGATATAGGAATTATCTCTAACCGCAAAATTCAAGGTACCTGAATCCCTTTCACCCTCTACCCTGCTATTGCATATTTTGTTTCTTCAATAAAACTTGGAAAAAGGACTAAGTGTTGGAGCCAGTGTCTTCAATTGAATATCTACTATGGGACCCCTATGATGAACACTGTGAAGATGGTAACGGTAAGCCCAAATCTATTCAGCAGCTCCTTCGGGGGTTAGTGCTTCACCAAGAAGGGTACTGATATTTTTTTCAGGAAGAATTCCAGACAAGAGGTAACATTTTCAGGGTATTGCTTAGGCACAAATTACGTTTTGAAATGTTCCTTATAACAAAGAAAATCAACACTTTTTGAGTTCAGGACCACTTTAAGAAGGCTCACCTATATCATTCCCAATACAATGTGTGAATCCAGCCTCCCTCTCTATTACATTATCAGGGAACTTCAGGCATAAAGAAGCTGCACTACACTCCATAACACAGAGAAGTGAAGCAGACTGCACAGTGGTAGAGCAGCAGGAATCATGCTGCCAGACAGTTATATCTCCAAAAATCAATATAAGATTGAAGCTTGTAAGAAGCAAAAACAGCACTAACCAGGAGACCATCATCCTTAGTTGTCTTTATTAGCAGCTGTTAGCTTGTCAATTGTGGAACGGTTTTATTTCTACTCTTTAAATCTAAAGGGTGTCAAATTTAAGCTCAATTTAGCAATACAACAAACTTTATCCAGGAAAACAGTTTGTTTGCAGAAGGGCTGATAACTTGTTGAAAAAAAACTTTAAAGTAAAGCAAACATTTCTCTTTGCGAAACATCACTTTTGGCTTAAAATATAAATTTAATTTTCAGATGCCTTATTATCAACAGAATTGACATCTCTTCTTTCTGACAATGCTCCAGCGGTATTCTGAAGCTGTATTTCGCTAGACTGGTTCCTAAATTCTCTCTGACAATCAGCCCTTAGTTTTCCTGCAACAGTGTATATACATCTATATCTATATCTATTTATATATCTATCTATCTATATATCTAGATATAGATATATATCTATATCTATATATATAAATATATATATATATATACATATATATATATATATATATATATATATATATATATATATATATATATATATATATATATATATATATATATATATATATATATATATATATATGTATATATATATATATATATATATATATATATATATATATATATATATATATGTGTATATATATATATATATATATGTGTATATATATATATATATATATATATGTGTATATATATATATATATATATATATATATATATATATATATATATATATATATATATATATATATATATATATATATATATACCATATTGTCAAAAGTATCGGGACACATGCCTTTGCATGCACATGAACGTTAAAGCGGCGTTCCACCCAAAAGTGGAAGCTCTGTTTATCTGCTTACTGCCCCCCTCCAGTGCCACATTTGGCACCTTTCGGGGGTAGGGGGGTGGGAGCGGATAACTGTCAAAAACAATGACTCACTCCCACTTCTGTGCAAGGGCGCCACGGTGACCTATGTCATTTACGGCCCCTCCTCCTCCCCCCGCCTTCTGGGAGACATACACAGGTCCCAGAAGACAGCAGGACCATTAAGAAAGTACAGCATGACTCGTGCATGCGCAGTAGGAAACAGGCTGTGAAGCCACAAATCTTCACTTCCTGTTTCTCTTAGCAGGGATGCCGGCGCCTGCACCCAAAGCTGATGGACGGGTCGGCTTTGGGTGCCGACATCGCTGGATCCCTGGACAGGTTAGTGTCCTTATATTAAAAGTCAGCAGCTACAGTATTTGCAGCTGCTGACTTTATTTTATTTTTTTAATACAGGCTGGACAATTTCATGCTCCCAACTTTGTGGGAACAGTTTGGGGATGGCTCCAACATGACTGCACAGCAGTGCACAAAGCAAGGTCCATAAAGATATGGATGAGCGAGTTTGGGGTGGAGGAACTTGACTGGCCTGCACAGTCCTGACCTTAACCCCATAGAACACCTTTGGGATGAATTAGAGCGGAGACTGCGAGCCAGGCCTTCTCGTCCATATCAGTGCCTGACCTCACAAATTTGTTTCTGGAAGAATGGTCAAACATTCTATAGACACACTCCTAAACCTTGTGGACAGCCTTCCCAGAAGAGTTGAAGCTGTTATTGCAGCAAAGGGTGGGCCAACTCAATTTTGAACCATATAGACTAAGACTGGGATTTCATTAAAGTTCATGTGCGTGTAAAGGCAGGTGTCCCAATACTTTTGAATACTTTTGGTAATATAAATATATATATATATATGTAGGTTTTTTGGTTCAGAGGATCCCTGTACTAGAGAGGTGAGTGTGAAAAAAGGGTTACAGCCACTCAAAGTATTCCACACGCTTGCCTTCCAAAGGAAGAGGGAACCAGTCACCATGTAAAAGCCTTTAGTCCAATTTATTTAAACTTTTCAAAATAAGACAGTTTCTTCCAAAGTCATATCAGAGCTTACTCATAGGGTCGATTTGTTATATCTGCTTAAAGGGTTAGATTAGATTATAGCATTAGATTTTTTTTTTTCATTTAGACTGCATGCTGGAAGAAAAACTGACAAATTCCTACATCAGCAGTATACAGCACAGACAGATGAATCTCCAACTCCGGTGATTGTATTTTGACAGCCATCAGCTGTCAGAATACCTGAATAGCAGCTGCACCTAAATGGATGCAACTGCTGTTCAATTGTCAATGGGTAGGAACCCATAGGGCCACCCACTAAGCAATCTCCCCCCCCCCCCGCCATATTTAGAATACTTTTTTTGGAGGGTAGTGTATACCTGGTTTTGGGAGGTACCCACTCTCACTTCCATTTGGATCGTCACAGCGGAGCCACCAAAAGTTTTCCTCCCTCCTTCTGGCACATGTCACAGGTCCCAGGAGTCTGCGGGGCCATTCACAAAGTGCAGAGAAGCTAGTGGATGTGCATATGCTGTGGGCAGCTGGCTGTAAAGCCACAAGGAGTCACAGCTGGCTACCCAGAGTTAACATGCTGGTGCGAAGGTCCTGAAAACTGATGAAGAACCAGTTCGGGTGTAGATGGCGCTGGATCCTTGGACAAGTGGGTATCTGTTTATTAAGCCAGCAGCTACAGCTTTTGTTTCAATTTTTCTAGAACAGATCGAAGCTCCTCTTTAACTTTGTTAAATGAGTTAATCAGGAGCTGATTAAAATTTGAACAGTGTATGGCCAGCTTAAGAGAGTATTGATATCCAAACATCAGCATAACATCTAGACAACTAGCCCTTCAAAAGGGAAACCTTTCAATGGCAGAATGGAAGATAACTGTGAGGGCTAGTGTTAGGTGAGTGATAAGGTGAGGTAAGTAATAGTGTTGGGGTTAAAGACAGGATTACTAGTGTTAAAGGGATGGTTAGTTTTACACAGAGGATTAGTTAGAAGGAGGGTTACTCTGAGGAAAAGTGATATGGTTGACATGTATCATCATAGTTAGGGGTTGATTTACTAAAGGCAAATAGACTGTGCACTTTGCAAAGAGCAGTTGCACTCTGCAAGAGTGGCTCCAGAGCTTAGTAAATGAGCAGATGCTCTGCTGACTTCTATCATTCAATCATGCCCAAGCAAAAATGCTTTTTTTTTTTTTCCTTGCAAGTGATTGGGTATTTCTGGTAAAGTTAAACCTTACCTCATTTACAAATTATAAGGCTGGGGTTACAGGGAGTGTCAGTATTAGCTTTACAGGGAGGGTGAGTTTGACACTAAGTATTTGGGACAGTAAGGGGTTAATTTACTAAAACTGGAAAGTGCAAATTCTGGTGCAGCCACGTATAGTAGCCAATCAACTTATAACTTAAGCTTGTTCAATTAGGCTTTGACAAAAATAAACAGGAAGCTGATTGGTTTCTATGCAGGGCTGCATCAGATATTGCACTCTCCAGTTTTAGTAAATCAACCCCTGACAGTCAGTATGAAAACTCATCTCTTCAGAGAAGCCTATCTGGCCCCCACCTAACAACTGTACATTTATCTTCTCAATCAGCACATCCCCCACAGTTATTACCTCTTGTATCTCTTGACCTTCCCTCTTAGATTGTAAGCTCTAAGGAGCAGGGCCCTCTGATTCCTACTGTATTAACGTCTATTGTATTTGTACTGTCTAACCTCAAGTTGTAAAGCGCTATGTAAACAGTTGGCGCTATATAAATCCTGTATAATAATAATAATAATATGAGGGGACCCTTTGGGTAGGACATTGCTCCTTTGTTGTCAACAAATTGTAGTTTTATAGTTACTTAATTCAACCCTTAACTTTCTTCTAGTTCTTTCATCTCTACAACCTCTTCCTATAGAGCCCATTACCACTAAAAATGGTGTCAGACCAAGGTCTGCTTGTGGCTCTTTTGTACAAGGATAACTCTTGCACCAGACCATAGATTTTTTAAAACTCTGTTAGTAACCTTGTTTTTTTCGTTGATGTTTTGTGAGCCCCTCTACCAGCTAGTCTATATTTTAC